>NC_039252.1:17898322-17960355 GCF_003368295.1 Carassius auratus
GATCTCGCTACGAACTCCCGAACTGATTCAAATGATTTGCGATCCCCAAACTGACTCAAGTGATTCGCGATTCCTCTACGAACTCCCGAACTGACTCAAATGATTCGCGATCTCGCTACGAACTCCCGAACTGATTCAAATGATTTGCGATCCCCAAACTGACTCAAGTGATTCGCGATTCCTCTACGAACTCCCGAACTGACTCAAATGATTCGCGATCTCGCTACGAACTCCCGAACTGATTCAAATGATTTGCGATCCCCAAACTGACTCAAGTGATTCGCGATTCCTCTACGAACTCCCGAACTGATTCAAATGATTCGCGATCCCCAAATTGACTCAAATGATTCGCGATCCCGCTGCGAACTCCCGAACTGACTCAAATGATTCGCGAACCCGTTACGAACTCCCGAACTGACTCAAATGATTCGGGAACCCGCTACGAACTCCCGAACTGATTCAAATTATTCGCGAACCTGCTACGAACTCCCGAACTGACTCAAATGATTCGCAAACCCGTTACGAACACCCGAACTGAATCAAATGATCTGCGTCTGGGGCCGATGACGTCACTTCCATGGAGGCATGTTGTACACGCCTCCGTCCATTGACTCTGCACCCACGTCAAAACAGTCCCACACAGAGTGATGTGCAGAAAAGTGAAGCGCAAAGGAAAAATGGTATCGCAAGCTCAAACTAGACTGACAAGCAACATAAAAGCAGTGTTGCAAATAAATTAATAGATATGACCATGGAAAATATGTATTGCAAAATCATTGCTTTAGCGCTGTTTCATTTGTTTTGCAATTCTTAATTTTTGTTTGCAAAAAACAAATGTATTTTCCTCAATACTTTAAATAAAATGTTTTAAATTTGTTTTTATTGTTTTTGTATATTTTAAACAAGGTAAATCTTTCTGATTTATTAAAATAAAAAGTCACATACATGGATTTTTCTGGGCTAAGCCCCGGATCTCCACTCACCCTAGAACCACCCCTGCTCTCATCTACAATAGCTGTTTTCTAAGTGAATATACAGTAAAATGTAAGTTCTTCCTGTGACCAAAAAATATACCACAGTTTCCTCAAAAATATTGAGCAGCACAACTGTGTTCAACATTGATAATAATCTTCATGTTTCTCGAGCAGTAAATCATCATATTATTGTGATTTCTGAAGATCATGTGACACTGAAGACTGGAGGAATGATGCTGAAAATACAGCGGAGCATCACAGAAATAAATGAGTTTTAAATGTAGACACTGAGTGTCATCATTTTTTTTTTCAAATGCTTACACACTAAAGATTTCCTTGTCACACATTCTGAAACCTTACAATCAAACAGCAGAAGCACACACAAGATCTACTAAACCAGACACTAATTCACATGAATCTAACAGGAATTAATAATAAAGCAGTCTGCGTAGGGCACTATCTCTCAGAAGGGGGCACTATAACAGTTCCCATCCGCGCTCGCGACCGCTCGCACCTCATGTTTGAGACTGATTGTTCATAATTGATGGATGAACATCTATGCCCAGGTAAAGATCAGCAATCCGGCGCTGAGAGAAAAGATAACTAAAGAAAAAAAAAAAAAAACCAGGCATAAAGGTGGCTTGACGTTGGACGTTCGAGAGTCTCAAATTTAGGGACCGTCTCTAAAGTTACATGCGATATTGGTATACACTTTTCTAACGTCAGTAGCATTTGAGGAGAATGATTCACAGTCATAAAAACAACTGTAATTGTTCATCTAGGTGACAGATATAATGCACAATTGAATTGAATGTTTGATATTTATTAAAACAAACTGTAAATCATGTAAATTATGTTACTTTTTCACATGGACTCAAACTCAAATTTGAAGCTCAATAGCATTTGAGGAGAAAGACTTGCAGTCATAAAACAATTGTAATGTGTTCATTTAGGTGTCAGCTACAATGCACACCTTATACATTTTTAATATATATTAAAATAAAGTATAAATCATTTAGGTAAAAACGAGGTTTATCACTTTCAGGCACATTCCTGTGAAAGTATTTTTTCAGGTTCCCTTACAAAATAAATTAGCCATGGTTTTAACAATAAATATATAATATATATAGAAAACAATGAGGCAATATTGATTGGTTAATAATAACACTGTTAAAATACATAATGTAGGCAAATACAAAATAAACAATTTATGTACATGATATTACAAATGCCATGTGATTGCTGCTGTTACACTTACAATCAAATCATTCAAATATTCACTTAATCTTTCATTTTTGGACACCGTGTTACTATAGATGACACAGGCTTTATAATTTCTTCAACAAAAAACGTGCATATCACAACCCTTACAAAAATAAACCATGGTTTTATCATAGTAAAACTGCTTCGTTTCCTTTTGCATGATTTCTGAATGCTTGAGACTATAAAATAAATTAGAGTCATAATAAAGTTACAGCCACAGGTAAATGAAAGCTATAATTGTAATTTGGAAATATTACAATTTATTCATTTACTTTTTTATTTACTATTTCCACCCTATAGTAGGTGTTTATTTCCATCATCATATCTGAGGAAGGAGGCACATACACCCTGCTCAGGTCAGGACACACATCTGGCCAGCGGTCCTGCGCTGTTTACTTCAGTAGGTTTCTCACTTCATGAAAAAGAGTTCGTACGCATGGTTTATAATGTCCGTACATATTTACGCCAAGTTTATTTTTATAAATCCCAATATGTGCGTAAAATAATGCGTACGCAATTTATATGAGTATTTTGTTCATATGCAACGTTTATAAATGAGACCCCTGTTCTGTACTTTTGACTCATAAATAACCTCAAGATATCTTCAACATTATCATGTGTAGTCAGAACCTCTAAATGACTTAAAATATATTTTATGATGTCTACAAATGGATCTGCACACACTAACAGCAGTGTGTGTGTGTGTATAATGTCATGGGTATGACACAGGTATTACAAGGAGAGGGTGACTTATGAGCACATAACCCATGTCCCCATTTTTCAAAACACTTATAAATCATACAGAATGAGTTTTTTTGAGAAAGTAAAAATGCACAAAGTTTCCTGTGAGGGTTAGGGTTAGGTGTAGGGTTGGTGAAGGGACATAGAATATACAGTTTCTACAGAATAAAAACCATTACACCTATGGGATGAACACACTTTACACAAAAACAAACAAGTGTGTGTGTGTGTGTGTGTGTGTGTGTGTGTGTGTGTGTGTGTGTCACCAGTAGATGGCAGAGTTAATTCACGTGAAGCAGCTCTCTCACCCTTAACAGCATTAGGAGTCTCCAGAAATCATTCATAGGTGAAACATCTGGTATAAAAGAGAGGAATATTTGTGATTTATGTGTTATGTAGATTTAACTCTCTGTGCTTTTCTGTGTTGGCAAGTCTGTAGAGGGGTTTGATGTAAAGAAGAATAGTCTTTATAGTTTACATCAAAGCTGTGATTTGTTAGTGAGAGTCATGTGGTTTCAAGAGAGGCATGTTCTTAATCTGAAGCATTTGATTGGGTGATTATTTGGCTCCGCCCCTCCGTACATCATGAGTCATCAGTATTTTGGGCTGGATTTTCTGGAACAAATACATAAGACTGTTCTAAGTTTATTTGTGGAATGTCTGGTTTACAGTCTGATCCGTCCTGAGTTTGCAGAGACACATTAACAGTTAGTTAGAGAGTTACTCTCAGTGATGTGCACTTAAGAAGCGTTTCACCTCCGGTTACTCCAGCGGGAATCTTCCTGTAATTAATGTGTGGTGTTGCTGTGGACCAAAGGCCCTGGAGAACATCAGTTCATGCTGTAATTATCCACAGACAGAAACTGCATTCCACTTCCTCTTCATTTATTATGTATCTCTGCACTTGTAAAATCTGTTAAATGTTTGCTTCATTGTGTTTTAAAGCAGTGATGCACTACAACTGAAGAATATGTGGTTAGTAAGATATTCTTAATTCTGAATTAATACTTTTATTCATTAATGCTGCATTAAACTAATAAAAATTGAACAGAATTAGTTTTTTTAAGTAAAAAAGCAGAAAGTTTTCTGTAAGGGGAGGTTTATGTGTAGAGCGATAGATAATAGAGTTTGTACAGTATAAAACCATCAATGATGTCCCTACAATGACAGCTGATCAGACGTGTGTGTACAGGCTGATATTTAATTGGTCTTCTGCAGCTGTATTTGCTGTTTCAACAGACTGGAAAAACTCTCCATTATTTCTGAAGTTTTCAGCTGAAGCCTCCAGTGTTGTAAATGACTCTGTCTGCTTGAGCAGATTTCATAGCTTACAGAAATACAGATTTTATTGACAGATCAATCAAAATGACTAAATAATGAAGGTGTGGAAGCCAAAGATTCATTATGTTCATAATCAGAAAACACAGGGATGTTTCAGTGAAGATGATTACAGAAAATCCACGGAATAAAGTTAATCAGTGCTGAATATACAGTGAAGACTGCAGGGTCATGTACATCAGTGTGATAATCACACACAACACTTACAGCTGCTTTAACACTGTGTGTGTGTGTGTGTGTGTGTGTGTGTGTGGCCTTTGATCTGCTCTGACACTCTCAAACACGCTTCCCACAGTGTGTCACAGCAGAGGCCATGTGCTGTCTGCTGCTCACTGCCTTTCATCTGCCTGTGAGTGTGTGTGTGTGTGTGTGTGTGTGTGTGTGTGTGTGTGTGTGTGCTCTTGTTTTTGTATCATATCAGGACACAACTCTGTATAATGACATGGGTATGACACAGGTATTACAAGGAGAGGGTGACTTATGAGGACATAACCCATGTCCCCATTTTTCAAAACACTTATAAATCATACAGAATTAGTTTTTTTGAGAAAGTAAAAATGCACAAAGTTTCCTGTGAGGGTTAGGGTTAGGTGTAGGGTTGGTGAAGGGACATAGAATATACAGTTTCTACAGAATAAAAACCATTACACCTATGGGATGAACACACTTTACACAAAAACAAACAAGTGTGTGTGTGTGTGTGAGTGTGAGAGAGAGAGAGAGAGTGTGAGTGAGTGTGTGTGTGTGTGTGTGTGTGTGTCAGTCTGCCGAAGTGACTTCACTCAGGAGTGTGTCCCACAGAGGGACCTGCGCAGCTGCTGCTTCTGCTCCAGGGTGCTTCTGACTTCCTGTGGGAACACAAATGTGCTTATCTGAAACATGCTGATCAGAATGGCCAATTATTTAATCATCTTTCTGTCAGCTGATCGTTACTGAGTGCATGTTATTTCCTAGTGGATCTGTGGTGCGTGAAACTGACACAAGAATAAAAAAAAACAAGAAAACAAGAAACTAAAATTTATTTACACTAAATATGTAATATGCATTTTAATCTGATATGTAAAATAGTGGTGGGTTTCTAAAGTAGTCTTTTCCAGACAGATTTCTTAAGATATATAGTCAAGTATAGTGTGCAGATGATATGAAATTATATCTTTTAATATGTTGGAACAATTATATTGATATCTGAGCAAATTGTACATTTTTTAGACACACTAAATAATTTATTTTGCCCTATTCAATTTGGGTTTCATAAACAGCACTCTACGGAAACTGCTGTATGTTATTTAATTGAGCAAGTGCGATTAAAATTAGATAAGGGTGGGGTTATGGGTGCAGTGTTTCTTGATTTGCAAAAAGTTTTTGACACATTAAACCATAATATTTTATTATCTAAAGGAAACAATGCACCTGGATTAAAACACGTATATCTTCAACAAGACACTGTTCAACAGGGGTACCTCAGGGGTCCATACTAGGACCTCTACATTTTAGTTTGTACTTGAATGATCTTCCAGATGTTTGTCCTGATGCATTTATTCAAATTTATGCAGACAATATTGTTATTTATGTACATGCTAAAACAAATGAACAGGTATCACATCTGCTGTCATGACCAAAATCTCAGACTGTTTTACTCAGCGTTGTTTATCGTTAAACATCCAGAAAACTTCTTGTATGTATTTTAACATTAGAAAGATTGAGGAGGCTATACCAGATATATTAGTAAATGGTGAAAGATAACAAACTGTATCAGACTTTAAATACCTTGGAGTTATTTTAGACACCCACTTATCGTTTGAAAAGCATGATAAAAAATAGTTTGTACAGTTACACCCTAACTTTAAATTTAAATTTATACAGAGTCAACTTTCATCAGAAGCTGTAAGAGTCTTTCTGCACACACTAATATTTTCTAATTTCTCTTACTGCATTACTTCATGGTCACAAGCAGGAAAATCTACTCTTAGACCTTTACATAGTTTATACAAACTTGCTATAAAAGTGTTTGATAAGAAACCTGACAGACATCATCATTGTCTTATTTCAAAAACATAATCTCTTTACTTTTAAAAACTGTAATATTTTACAATTGAAGTTGATTGGATTGTGAATGATCTTGCAGCTCCACCTTTAAAGATGTTTTTTTCATTGCACAATGACAGCATACAGTCAAGAGCCTTGTTAAAGCTGCTGTAGGGAACTTTTGACGCTCTAGCGGTTAATAAACAGAACTGCTTGCGTCTTGCGGAAGAACATCGTAGCCGGAACTACTTCTCTCTGTTTATGTCTATGAAGAATCACAAAGGTACTGGGTTACTCCACCGCGGTACCCCCGAAGCAATCTAAAATAGTCCGAATATAAACACTTATTATAGGTGCACCCTTTGTGATTCAGGACAAGCTAAAAACACGGTTTGGAAAATGAATTCATGGTGTACTCGCTTAATATATACATTTTTCTACATTTTGAACACAAACAAAGTTACGGACCGCAGCTCTGATTGGTTGTTTCTTACCGGGAGCGATGGAGTTTCTGCAAATGGCAATAGGACACTGGGAGGAGCCAGAGGAGCTTGATTTTTACACAGATTATCTGTCTCATATTCTACTGTCAGAACATAATTAAAGGTTTAATAAATATGTAAAAATTTTTTTTTTTACAAAAGTTCCCTACAGCACCTTTAAGAGTTGACTGTGAAGCGCATTTCACATAAACTGATTTTGGACGACCAGCTTTTTCTGTAAAAGCTGTTAATAGTCGGAATAGTTTACCAGCTGATATTAGACAGTGTACTACCTTTGTGCAGTTTAAATTACATTTGAAAAGATTTTTAAAGGCAAGTCAGGTTCATGTCAAATACAGAATAAAAAAAATATGGTATTTACTATGGGACTCTTGCATTTGATGTCTATTTCCATCCCCAACTCCATTTCCCAGAATCCCATGCTTAGGGCTAATCACCACCTGTTGTTCCCCACAGTGTTGGGGTAGTTACTCAAAAAATTTATTTAGTTACCAGTTACTTTTGTAAATTGTAATGAGATTACTTTGCTAGTTACTGCATTTGAAAAGTAACTTCACTACTTTTTACTTTACTTTACTTTTTTTAAAAGTTTTTCAGGGAATTCTTTCCAAATTCCGTTTTCCGTTTTAATTTTTATGGATTCCATTTTTTTCTGTTTTATTTTTTTCTCAACTCCTTTTTATTGGTTATATTTAATTGTATTAATCAAAAAGCTTGTCTAATTAATTTAAATCATAACACTTATACATTTTCACAACAATTTATTAAAAACCTTTTTAAAAATTACATGTTTAGGGCCCTATGAAATGTTTTATTTTTTCTTCACCATATGTTTTATTTTTATAGCATGTGTAATTATGAAAATGTATAAAAACAACTTAACTTATTCAATTTTTCTTAAAATAGCCTTATGAAATGTTTTTTTTACCCTCAGAAATTCTGTTGTGTATTTAATTTCTGGTTATCAGATGTGTCACAATCATTAGATGGAGTGCCCATTAACTTCATCAGAGGGCACTCCACTCATCAACCACCAGATGTCACTTGGACACTAGCACCTCTCATACTGTTGCACCACACCCGAACTACATTCCCCAAGAGACACTGCATCACAATCACCTTGCCACACCTGCACCTCATTCATCAGCCAATTTCCTTGCCACACCTGCACCTCATTTACACACACATAAAAGCAGCACAATCACTCTCATTCACTGCAAAGTCTTGTTTAGCCTGTCTAGCATTTCTGAGCGGTTTCGCCTTGGGTTTGGTTTTTCCCCCGTGTCTGATCTTGGATTGTGTTACCGACTCTGATTCTGTGCTGCCTACCCTGATCTCTGTTTGTTACCGTTAATGATTCTGGATATCCCTAACACACCTGACGCCGTTCCTGATTTCTGCCTGTATGACCATTCTCTTAATAAAGTTCTGCACATGGATCCCGAACACCTCTGACTCCCTGTTACAAAATGAAGGTATAAATCATTCATTTAGATTTTCTTTTAAATATTGAAAATAAATGTTTTGGTAAATAAAGGGCATTTACTATTAAAAATAAAACATTTTAATGTTAAGCAGGAGATGCTTTAAAGCACGAGGTTTCCCCGGTAACCGCTGAAAAGAAAGCAGTGCTGAGCTCACAAACGCTGCTTTATCAGGCATATAACATAAAAGTCTTCCTTCAGAAATACAGTGATATAAAAACACCTGTGTCTCGTTTTGATATTAAAACATATAAATGTGAGGAATTATTATTAAACTTGCAGTACGTGCTCATGTTTATTCAACAAAGCCTTTTGGAAAATCATCTAGTTTTAAAATCGTGGCGAGTCTCCAAAAATGTATGGGAAACCCATCCCACATCTCAACCACCTGAGCCCAAGTTCAGTCTACTCATCACCCTAACTTTAACTGCGTTTGCAGACTGCACCGCAGCCAGACCGACCGGAAGTTACCTTAGAGCCAGGCGCGATGACATTTCAGCACTTGACAAACGGAGAGCGACTCCTACGTAGCACTTGAAGCACAGCTGTGCGATTGCTTTACGTGCAATGTTGGGAAACGCACGTCAAACAATAACGAAGGATCGTAAAATTACTAGTAGAAAACACTCTTAAGCGCTAAGATTCGTTATCGGGAAACCCGGCCCAGAACTTTACACACAGGCAAACACGGTGTAACGCAGGAAAGCGCGTTCCTATAGTCTCATAAAGTAGTTTAGTTACCAATATGCGTTACTTTACTTCATTACCCAAAAAAGTAATATAGTTACTGTAATCCGTTACTTTGTAACTCGTTACCCCCAACACTGGTTCCCCATTACCACTCTAAATTGTGTTTGGACTCTCAGTGATTGCAAAGTCTTGTTTAAATAATTGATGCTGTGCTCCATTCTCTTTAATAAACCACTGCATATGGATCTGAACGTCTCTGACTCCACGTTACACAATTAAATACAGAACACTTTATTTGTAACGGGGAGCGATTTAAAGGCATATTGAGCTGCATGTCAGCAAAAACAGCACTTATAAACAAATATAGATAGATAATTAAATAACTCTATAAATATATATATATATATATATATATATATATATATTATATAACTATATAAAACTATTCATAGAGAATATAAACAAACATGTAAATATTTTAATACAGTAGATAAAATTCAGGGCAGGCAGGAAAAGAGTAAACAAATGTGTGTGTGTGTGTGTGAGAGAGAGAGAGAGAGAGAGAGATACGCACTTTGAAACAGCTCCTCTTAGAAATTGCTAGTAAATGTATAAATGATTACACTTCGGCGTGCACATGTGTTTGACCTGCATTTAATACACATAAAGAGCGATGAATCCCGCGGAGCTGAACAACACTGAACTGCATCAGAGAGACTCGAACCTGTGACGCCATGAATCTTCCGCCCCCTCCCTCTCTCTCTCTCTCTCCTCCCTCCATCCCTCTCTCTCTGCTTCATTAGAGATCATGTCAGGATGGGAGGATGATGAAGATGATGGCTCTCCGGGTTTCTCTCCGTGAGCTGCGGGCTCATCTTCTTCTTCATCACTGAAGACTGATAGAGAGGATGAAGAGCGAGTGACTGAATGAACGCGCTGTCTGGTACGTGTCGCATTTACTCCTTCATCACTGTAATCACAGTTTCTCCGTGTTTCTGAGGAGGACTGTAACTGAATGATGGCTTACATAAGACAAGCGTTCGGTAATCTAAGAATCCTCTTCCTCCTCATCATCATCGTCATCATCGTCTTCCTCGCGGAGGAGCAACAGTGATGAAGATCGTGGCTTCAGTAAAATATTTACGAGCTTCTCTCTTCTCGACATATGTGTTGTTCCTGTGTGTGGATCTGGCACCCGTGGGCTTCTGGATCCCGCACCGTCTCCATGGAAACCTTAAAAATCCCGTGGACGCGATCCTTCTCTCCCCCCCCCCTCTCTCTCAGTCTCTCTCCCTCTCTCCCCAACCCCCCCCCTCTCTCTCTCCCCCCCTCTCTCTCTCAGTCTCTCTCCCTCCCCCCCCCCCTCTCTCTCTCTTTCCCTCTCTCTCTCTCTCTCTCTCTCTCTCTCTCCCCCCCCCCCCCCTCTCTCGTGGGTTAATTGGTCCGGTTCTTCCTCAGACGGTTTAGTTCCAGAAGGCTCAGGCTGTGATTGTGCCAGTGTTGTGTAACAGTCATGTAAGTTCTCATCCTCACGAAGCATCACAGAGAGCTCCAATCTTCCTCCTCTCAGCGCTTCTTGTGATGTTTAGTGAAGCTCGTCCTTCTTTCTCTCGGGCAGATCCTCAGAATGCTCTGGAGCAGAGGCCTGCATGTAAACCCTTGTATTTAATCAAGCATCACGCTGTCTCCTACAGCAAATGATGCTTCGTGTGAAATAAATCGTATGAATTCTGTTAACAACCAGTGAAAGATCATAAACTTAAACATCAATCATCAGGCTTTAAAAGTGTAAAATCATTAACAAATCACAAAAAAAAGCCATGAGTAAACACACCTTTATTTATATAGCGCTTTAAACAAAATACATTGCGTCAAAGCAACTGAACAACATTCATTAGGAAAACAGTGTCTCAATAATGCAAAATGATAGTTAAAGGCAGTTCATCATTGAATTCAGTGATGTCATCTCTGTTCAGTTAAATAGTGTCTGTGCATTTATTTGCAATCAAGTCAATGATATCGCTGTAGATGAAGTGTCCCCAACTAAGCAAGCCAGAGGCGACAGCGGCAAGGAACCGAAACTCCATCGGTGACAGAATGGAGAAAAAAACCTTGGGAGAAACCAGACTCAGTTGGGGGTCAGTTCTCCTCTGACCAGACGAAACCAGTAGTTCAATTCCAGACTGCAGCAAAGTCAGATTGTGCAGAAGAATCATCTGTTTCCTGTGGTCTTGTCCTGGTGGTCCTCTGAGACAAGGTCTTTACAGGGGATCTGTATCTGGGCTCTAGTTGTCCTGGTCTCCGCTGTCTTTCAGGGCAGTAGAGGTCCTTTCTAGGTGCTGATCCACCATCTGGTCTGGATACGTACTGGATCCGGGTGACTGCAGTGACCCTCTGATCTGGATACAGACTGGATCTGGTGGCTACGGTGACCTCAGAACAAGAGAGAAACAGACTAATATTAGCGTAGATGCCATTCTTCTAATGATGTAGCAAGTACGTAGGGTGTTATGTGAAGTGTTTCCGGTTCCTGAGTTTTGAGAATGTAGCAGACGTAGAGGAGTATAATGTAAAAGGAGCTCATTCAAATACTGAGGTGCTAAACCATTCAGGGCTTTATAAGTAATAAGCAATTTTTTAAAATCTATACGATGTTTGATAGGGAGCCAGTGCAGTGTGGACAGGACCGGGCTAATATGGTCATACTTCCTGGTTCTAGTAAGAACTCTTGCTGCTGCATTTTGGACTAGCTGTAGTTTGTTTACCAAGCGTGCAGAACAACCACCCAATAAAGCATTACAATAGTCTAACCTTGAGGTCATAAATGCATGGATTAACATTTCTGCATTTGACATTGAGAGCATAGGCCGTAATTTAGATATATTTTTGAGATGGAAAAATGCAGTTTTACAAACGCTAGAAACGTGGCTTTCTAAAGAAAGATTGCGATCAAATAGCACACCTAGGTTCCTAACTGATGACGAAGAATTGACAGAGCAACCATCAAGTCTTAGACAGTGTTCTAGGTTATTACATGCAGAGTTATTAGTTCCTATAATTAACAACTCTGTTTTTTCTGAATTTAGCAGTAAGAAATTACTCGTCATCCAGTTTTTTATATCAACTATGCATTCCATTAATATTTCAAATTGGTGTGTTTCACCGGGCTGCGAGGAAATATAGAGCTGAGTATCATCAGCATAACAGTGAAAGCTAACACCATGTTTCCTGATGATATCTCCCAAGGGTAACATATAAAGCATGAAGAGTAGCGGCCCTAGTACTGAGCCTTGAGGTACTCCATACTGCACTTGTGATCGATATGATACATCTTCATTCACTGCTACGAATTGATCAGAAAAGGGAGATTCGAGATTGGTGTATAATTTACTAGTTCATAGGGGTCAAGTTGTGGTTTATGTGGTTATGTAACACATTGCCTTAATTAGAAATGATCATAAACTGGAACACTGAGTGATAATAAAGAGATTTCCACTATTTTAACACATGACAAATATAATGCTGCAAATAAGAATTTTCTTGTTCTAGTCTTGTTTCAGATTTTTATTTATTTATTTATTTTTTGCATTTATTTTACGTTATTGCTTCAATTAAGAAAATGCACCTGCCAATGAGACAAGAATCTATATATATATATATATATATATATATATATACAAAAACAAGTAATTATTCTCAAGTAAATGTATCTTGCTTTAAGAAGACAAAAGAAAACATTTTTGCTGCTGCTGCTATTAAGACATTTAGTGCACACTGCTAATAGTGATTAGTTGTGAAAGAAAATAAGTTAAAGTATATGTGTGAAAACTAACCTGGAAAGAGGCGTAAGGATTAGGTAATGCTTTCAGTGAATTATGAGATTTATGATAAACTAACCCAGAAATGCACAGTATGTTGTAATTTTTCATATAGTAACAGCGAAAAGTACATTTATAATATTGTTAGAATATCAAGCGTGGTGTTGTTCTTCTAGATTATTTGTAGCAAAACATTATGATCTGAAATGATTAGTTTCTGTCCCTGACCCGGAAGAGGCTTTGACAGACTCGTTATGAACGGCTCAATCTGGAGTTTCAGACTCAAAGGTTCCTCGCTGCAGATTTAATGACATGCATGAGCTGCTAATTAAATGAATGTCTATTTGAGATGCATGTCCTCTGCTGGTTATGATCATAGACTGTACATTCGATTGTCACGCCCTCGCCAGCGTCCGCAGAGCGTCAGAGAGTCTCTTGACCCGAACGCTTCTGGAACGTTGCAGAACGCTGCCACTTCACTTCGGCTCACTGTGAGCGCTGACGGACCGAGCCGTGTGTTGCCATGGTGACAGTGGCTCATGTTTCCCAGCGAGAGACAGAAAAACTCCCTGCTCCAGCAAACACAGCAGACATGCTCAGACTCTTCAGGTCAGCAGGATTTCAGCCGAAACGAGAGAAACCGGAAACTGTGTGTGAAACAGGTCTGACTCCGGTTCCAGCAGAGCAGCAGAAATACACTCTTACGTAGTAACTTTGTCTTGTTTTCTAGTTTAAATATCTAAACATTCTTGAGTCAAGATGAATTGACATGACAAGTAAAATGATTTATACTAGAAAACAAGACAAAGTTACTACGTAAGAGAATCTTTTTATGCAGTCTTTGAACTTTCATATTTGAAAATCAACCTCAGTTATGTTTGACTTTAGGCCAGAGTAAATTATTTTTGTGTGTCAGTTTCTCTCACTCTCACTCTCTCACTCACACACACACACACACACACTCACACACACTTTCTCTCTCACACACACACACACACACTCGCACACACTCTCACTCTCTCACTCACACACACACACTCTCACTCTCTCACTCACACACACACACTCTCACTCTCTCACTCACACACACACTCGCACACACTCTCACTCTCTCACTCACACACACTCGCACACACTCTCACTCTCACACACTCTCACTCTCTCTCTTACACACACACACTCTTACAGACACACACTCTGACTCTCTCTCACTCTCACACACACACACTCGCACACACTCTCACTCTCTCTCTCTCACACACACACACACACAAACACACACATTCAGAATTATTATTGTCTTCAATCTAACTGGCCATTTGTCATAATTGCTCTTTAGATTAACTCATAAATGAATTGCATTATATGTATATGTACATTATATATAGTATTGTATATTTTATAAAAATATTGTTGAAGATCTTGAAGTCAGGTGTAGATGTTGTGAAACTGTTACAGTCGAGGATGACATGCACGTTCTTCTAAATTAGAACAATGAAACGATGATGTCATCTGAAACGGTCTGATTTGATGATGGTCTTGTGACGATGTGGAGTGTGTTTTAAAGGCCATGTGATGAAACCCTCAGATATTGTGAGCAGCGTTTGTCAATCATCTCAAGATTTGCTCTTGTTGTTTTTTGCGTTTTATTTCCTCACGCCGCCCACAGATCTCCTCCAGCCCACCATGATGCTGGTTCTGCACCAAAAGCCCAGCGAGGTTGAAGAAATATGAAATATTTAAGGCAGCCTGTGCTCACAGTGACCTACTGAAGGACAGCGGGCTGTTAATCAATGCCAGAAATACAGGGTCCAGAGACTGCGCGGTGACGGACACAGCTCGCTCTTGTTCTCGTGGTGAGAAACGTGCGCTCGACTGGTGTTTGCAGTGTTTGTGCTGAGTCAGGCGGTGTGTGAATTACCCAGCATCCCTCAGACGCACGAGGCTCAGGTGAGCTGCTGTGTGTTCTGGTGTGTGTGTGTGTGTTTGCACAGTGTTTACGGCTGTGTTCAGCAAACACCTGTGAGACCAGAGCTCTGCGTTCAGCTCACAGGAAGCCCTTCCTTCTTCTTCAGGTCTTTGAGAGAGAGTGAACTGCACTGCAAAAAAGTATTGTCTTGTTAAAATGACTTAAGATATTATGTCTTGTTTAATGTAAAAAACAGCAAAATTATCTGCTAATGGGGTGAGAAAAATCATCTTGTTTAGCCTTTGAATTAAGCTTATTTTTCTTACCCCATGGACAGATCTTTTTTTGCTTGTTTTAAACAAAAACTAACATTTTAGTTTTTTTTTAAAACTAGCAAACAAACAACATAATATCTCATTTTATTTGACAAGTAAATGCATCTAGATATTCATACCAGAAAATAAGTATTTTAAGGTATTATTTTGATTGTGATTGTGATTGTAAGTCAGTGGTTCCACACGTTCTGTGACTGTGGTTTGATTGAGTTCAGTGCTGCTGTAGATCTACTGTATGAACTGTGTTGTGGTCCTGTGATCAGACTCGTGAAGCTGCGGATCTGAGCACTGGTTTGGGTTGGTTTAAAGGTGCCATCTGTAATGTTTGGCAAAAAAAATCAAGTCATACTCCACATTCCATACCAGATGGGGGCAGTATGCCTCAATAAAGTGAATTGGTCTACTCTAGAGTAACAAACGAGAAACGGCATAGTCTCTATGCTCCGCCCCTACTTTCACAACAACACTACAGCCATAGCCGAAGCCTAACTGTGCGTTCACACCGCCGGCGTCTGGAGCGTCAAACATCGCTCTTGCCGCTCTGCTCACAACTCTAAAGCATTAGGCGTGAGACACACGCAATTGACTCTTTTCACACGCTTTCACGCCACACATCAATTTTTTTCACGCACAGAAAAACCACGAAGCAAAGAAGACACGGAGACCAACAGACTAGAAAGAGCAGGTTAGTTATGATATAATAAAATGGGTAACGTTAAGTTATAGCTAATTATCAAATGCAGCTATGGTTAGCCATCGCTAACATTAGCACGTTTATCGAACAGCCTTCGATACATTGCTATGTTATAACTTCCCGAAAACAAATACACAAACATATAAAACAAACTTCTAGCGAAATACTAACAGCATCTAACTTGTTGTTAGAAATGTTGCAAGTTCGGAGTCGAACCTCATTTCTTTCAGGTCCATCAGTTGTCTCCAGCGATTGAAAGCAGTGCCGATGTTTACTCTGGTTCGGCTCCTTTTCTTATCGGATTTGATTTGTGATTCCGAGCGCGGTTGTTTCCCTGTAGCGGGTGGTGGTCTCTTGCCAAGGGCTTGAGACATCATTTCTCTCTCTTCCCTGAACTGAAATGAAGTAGGGGGCTGTACTTTCCACACGATTGACATCAGGTTCAAGTACACGCTCACAAGCCGTGCGAGTTATTCGTGTATTGCAGGTTGGCTGGTAGTTATGTTGCCCGCATACCGCCTCCCATGGCCGAAACTGGTATTACGACACCTGTCGGGCCGGGGCTAGTAATGCTAATGCTAATTAAGGTTGATATCTCTGCAGCACTATAACTTGACTTTTTTTATGACTTCATCACCCTTATTTCTTCTCATTCTTTTAATGCGTGTAGGTCATGTTATGGATATTTTTACCTCAATTTTTGCATATGGCACCTTTAATGTGTAATTGCATGCGTTGTAAGTGTATGTGTGTAAATGGTGGTCTACCGCTTTAACTGGGTTAACTCTTATTGCCGTTTAAAGTATGTGGAGTTTGTTGTTAATGGCTGTTTTATTTGTACAGTTTGAACTTCCTGGTCTTAATGAAGAAACCTGCTGTGATCCTGCGCTGGTCCTGATGATGATGATGATGATGATGGCGTGTGCAGTTGCATTCATGCATTCAGCAGAGGCGTTTATCCAGAGCATTTGTTCGGCTCATGATTGTGTGAATGTGATTGTGATGAAGATCTCGTTCTGTGTTGGTCCTTCATGTCGTCCAGCAGAAGCTGCAGCTCAAGTTTATTTACACTGTGTCCAGCTTCACATCTGAGACACCTGAGAGCAGTCCTACAAAACTGTACAATTATTTAAACCTGGTAAAACATGTAGGCCCACTTGAAGTACTAGTCTGTTAGTATTAGCTGGAAACAGCAAATTGGCAGAAATATCTTATCAGCATTTACACACATGTGTAACGCTACACAAAATGATGGTTTGATACTTTGTCTTCAAATAAAATGGTGTCAACAATGCTGAGAAACACACTTCATACCGCAGTTTATGCAGTTTATACACATGTATACGATGACGCTTATTCAAAGAAACTTATTTCATTTGCTGTTAGACGAGCCTTTCTGCAAAATGGAAATACTGGTGTGAATTTCTAATCAGAGAATGATACAACTGTAAGATGTAAGTGTTCTAGTTAGTGACCGTGTTCCTGTGAGTGACAGTGTTCTAGTGTAGTGGGGGAAGTCGTGGCCTAATGGTTAGAGGGTTGGACTCCCAATCGAATGGTTGTGAGTTCGAGTCTCGGGGCGGACGGAATTGTGGGGGGGGGTAGTGCATGAACAGTTCTCTCTCCACCTTCAATAACACGACTTAGGTGCCCTTGAGCAAGGCATCGAACCCCCAACTGCTCCCCGGGCGCCGCAGCATAAATGGCTGCCCACTGCTCCGGGTGTGTGCTCACAGTGTGTGTGTGTGTGTGTTCACTGCTCTGTGTGTGTGCACTTCGGGGTTCCAGTGCTCCAGTGTTCTAGTAAAGACAGTGTTTGAGTGTTCTAGTGTTCTGGTGAGTGACAGTGCTCCAGTGTTCTAGTAATAAACAGTGTTCTAGTGTTGTAGTGAGTGAGTGACAGTGTTCCAGTGAATGACAGTTTTCCAGTGTTCTAGTAAAAGACAGAGTTTGAGTGTTCTAGTGCTGTAGTGTTCTGGTGAGTGTCAGTGTTCCAGTGTTCTGGTAAAGACAGTGTTTGAGTGTTCTAGCATTCCAGTGAGTGACAGTTTTCTAGTGTTCTATTAATATACAGTGTTTGAGTGTTCCCATGTTCTAGTGAGTGAGTGACAGTTTTCCAGTGCTCTAGTGTTCCAGTGAGTGACAGTTTTCCAGTGTTCTAGTAATAGACAGTGTTTGAGTGTTCTAGTGCTGTAGTGTTCTGGTGAGTGACAGTGTTCCAGTGTTCTAGTAATAGACAGTGTTCCAGTGTTCTAGTGTTCCAGTGAGTGACAGTGTTCCAGTGTTCTAGTAATAGACAGTGTTTGAGTGTTCTAGTGTTCTGGTGAGTGACAGTTTTCCAGTGTTCTAGTAATAGACAGTGTTTGAGTGTTCTAGTGTTCTGGTGAGGGACAGTTTTCCAGTGTTCTAGTGTTCTAGTGAGTGACAGTTTTCCAGTGTTCTAGTAATAGACAGTGTTTGAGTGTTCTAGTGTTCTGGTGAGGGACAGTTTTCCAGTGTTCTAGTGTTCCAGTGAGTGACAGTGTTCTAGTAATAAACAGTGTTTGAGTGTTCTAGTGTTGTAGTGTTCCAGTGAGTGACAGTGTTCCAGTGTTCTAGTAATAGACGGTGTTTGAGTGTTCTAGTCTTGTAGTGTTCCAGTGAGTGACAGTGTTCCAGTGTTCTAGTAATAAACAGTGTTTGAGTGTTCTAGTGTTCCAGTGAGTGACAGTGTTCTAGTGTTGTAGTGTTCCAGTGAGTGACAGTGTTCCAGTGTTCTAGTAATAGACAGTGTTCTAGTGTTCTGGTGAGGGACAGTTTTCCAGTGTTCTAGTGTTCCAGTGAGTGACAGTGTTCCAGTGTTCTAGTAATAGACAGTGTTCTAGTGTTCTAGTGTTCTGGTGAGGGACAGTTTTCCAGTGTTCTAGTAATAGACAGTGTTCTAGTGTTGTAGTGTTCCAGTGAGTGACAGTGTTCCAGTGTTCTAGTAATAGACAGTGTTCTAGTGTTCTGGTGAGGGACAGTTTTCCAGTGTTCTAGTGTTCCAGTGAGTGACAGTGTTCCAGTGTTCTAGTAATAAACAGTGTTTGAGTGTTCTAGTGTTGTAGTGTTCCAGTGAGTGACAGTGTTCCAGTGTTCTAGTAATAGACGGTGTTTGAGTGTTCTAGTCTTGTAGTGTTCCAGTGAGTGACAGTGTTCCAGTGTTCTAGTAATAAACAGTGTTTGAGTGTTCTAGTAGTGTTCCAGTGAGTGACAGTGTTCTAGTGTTGTAGTGTTCCAGTGAGTGACAGTGTTCCAGTGTTCTAGTAATAAACAGTGTTTGAGTGTTCTAGTGTTCCAGTGAGTGACAGTGTTCTAGTGTTGTAGTGTTCCAGTGAGTGACAGTGTTCCAGTGTTCTAGTAATAGACAGTGTTTGAGTGTTCTAGTGTTCCAGTGAGTGACAGTGTTCTAGTGTTGTAGTGTTCCAGTGAGTGACAGTGTTCCAGTGTTCTAGTAATAGACAGTGTTTGAGTGTTCTAGTGAGTGACAGTGTTCCAGTGTTCTAGTAATAAACAGTGTTTGAGTGTTCTAGTGTTCCAGTGAGTGACAGTGTTTTCAGTGTTCTAGATCATGATCAAGCTGTCTGTCTCACACAAATGTAATTCTGTCCTGTGTGCTGGTTGACGTGTTTCTATCTGTGATGTGTGCTGCGATCATATTTTGAGCTTTAACTGAGATCAGAACGAGTGTAGGACACGAGGGGGGAGGGGGGGGGAGGGGGGGGTCTCTGTAGCTACTTTTGGACTCAATCAATATGTGCTGCAAACGCATGTTGATCCTTTCCAGCTCTCAGAAGGATTGCGCTCACACCTCGTCTGTGTCTCAGAGGTCCGTCGCTGCCGTCATCACTCACAGCTACAGCTGCTCTACTGTCCATGTCTGTCTCTGTCTGTCTGTCTTTCTGTCTGTCTGTCTGTCTGTGTCTGTCTGTCTGTCTCTGTCTGTGTCTGTCTGTCTGTCCATGTCTGTCTCTGTCTATCTCTCTGTCTGTCTTTCTGTCTGTCTATCTGTCTGTGTCTGTCTGTCTGTCTCTTGGCCTGTCTATCTTTGTCTTAGCCTGTCTGTCTGTGTCTGTCTGTCTGTCTGTCTGTCTTTGTCTTAGCCTGTCTGTCTGTCTGTCTGTCTGTCTGTCTGTCTGTCTCTTAGCCTGTCCATCTGTCTGTCTGTATGTCTCTGTCTGTCTGTCTGTCTGTCTGTCTTTGTCTGTCTGTCTGTCTGTCTGTCTCTTAGCCTGTCCATCTGTCTGTCTGTGTCTTAGCCTGTCTGTCTATATGTATGTCTATGGTAATGTGCTCATTGTCTCCAGCATCAGTCTTTGTCTTCTAAATGGCTTCATGAATATGAGTCTCTCTCAGTTATTGTTCAGTGTTATTTATGTCGTGTCCATTTGGCCGTCCGCTGACACAAAGCATGCGGTTTATTCTCTGAATAAATATGAGTGGATCTGAATGAAGCGTTAAAACATACATCAGTGTATGTGTGTTCATTTTGTCCCCCTGTGGGTTGTAAAGCCGGTTGTCCAGCTTGCTAATGGATCGATGGCTGCAGAGAGAGACCGGGGGGGGGGGGGGGGGGGGCGCAGAGCTAGAGACAGACACACAGATGGGCTTGTTTTATCAGGGTCATATAATCTTGTCACAGTTCTGTTCTGACACACCTGTATGTCTGCGATTCCTTTTCATCCTGAGCAGGTGCACATGGATTCAGAGCTGTAGAGCGTCTGTTTTTCTCTTGAGTGACCAGAGTGAGACAGGAACAGGAAACACACCACAGAGAGACACATGTGAACATGACTCAACATGAGACAGACAGAGAGAGAATGAGAGAGAGAGGGAGAGAGTGTTGGGCTCAGGTGACGGCCGTTTGAGAGAGTTAATTAATCACATCAGTAAATGTTTACACATCTGTGACACACACACACACACACACAAACTCACACACACACATACTGAGCGTCTCAATGGATTCTCTTTTCTCATGCGACCTGGATTATTTGTGCCTGAAAATTTCCAAACAATATTTAATCTCATCATTTCCTATGATGAAGTTATGGCTGAATTAACTGTGTAAAGCCTGATATATGAAATTATTATCTGATAAATGAACAATTATTCTGATGCTTGTGATGTAAATAAATTAGATGTTTATAACAGCAGATGCAGCAGATACTGACATAAAATAATCTAAATATCAGTTGTAAATATCAATCTCCAGTAAATTGAGATTGAAATGATCCAAACATTTAATGTAATGCAGTCCAATGATGATTGAGCGATTACTTATAATAAACTGATTTAAGTGGAAAAAAAAAATTAGATGATTAAGCAAATGTTTTGAACACTTTTTTAAATGTATAATGGGTTATTAATAGTCTCTTGTGTGATGAATTAATGAAATCACAAATGGAAAGAAATCAATAAATCAGTGATCTCAATAGTGTTGATGAGAGACTTACAGATGCTGGTCACCACTTTATCAGCCGTGATGAATCTGTGTTGTCATAAAATAAAATCATAATGAGACCGTCGTATGGAATTATGGGTAAGGGTCAAAGGTCACCCTGATGGCTTCAAATGTTTAACTCTCAGTTATGATAAGAAGGATCAAATACACTGAACGTATGATGTTATGATTTCAGTAAAATCAAATTGTGGTGCAGGGTTCAATGTTTTATTCTAAATAACTCTTTAAAACACAAATAAATACTGGGAATCAACAGAGACAGACTGAGACAGAGATAAGAAACAATAATTCAAATTAAGATGAATAGAATTTAATTAAACTGCCATTAAAGGGTTAATTAAGCATGATGGAGAGACAACACTTTCAGAGAAAGAGTGTGTGTGTGAATTTCAGAGTGTAAATACCTCATCTCACACACAGGTGAGTGTTTAGGACTGAATCTGTGTGATGTCAGAGTTCATGCAGGTGTCGTTCTGTGTGTGTAAACTCTACAGGGACAAACGCTGCAGTATCGCATGTGTGAAAGTGTATCGAAACACTCGAGTGTGAAGCAGCTTTACTGCAGTGTTCTCAGCTCATATGATCTGCATTCACTCTCACAGCGCCGTCAGTTCAGGTTTAATGAGATGTACCTTGTGATGGAGAAATGTCTGTCTGTTTATACTCTGAAACCAACATCTATTCATCTTCTGTCCTCTGTGGCGTTTGGTTGGTAATCTTGTTGTGAAACACGGGACATAGCTGAAAACTCACAGCTGACTCAGTGAATCATTTATTCAACCAATTTGTTCAAAAACAGATTTATTTAGAAGTAAATGCACGACTCTCTTTATTTATAGATGCATGACTCACTTAGCTTATTGGTTGTTGTTCATAGACACGTGACAGTTAATTCTACTTTTGTTTTACTTTGTTAGGTAGGTAATGTGTCAAATGTAAGTTACTCAGTATTAAATTCTTTATTTCAGGTACTATAATATTAAAAGGATATCAAACCACACTCTTCTAGCCCTGTGTGTGTGTGTGTGTGTGTGTGTGTGTGTGCGTGTGTGTGTGCGTGCGTGGTGTGTTTGTGTGTGGTGTGTGTGTGTGTGTGTGTGTGAGTCAGTAATCAGAGATGTGAGCTGCTCTCTGTGTCTCTGCTCAAGGCAACGCTCAGGACGTGAAGTGACATGTGAACTGACATACACGTCCCTCCCAAAGCGTTTCGGCTCTTCCTCTTAAACGTGCTGTCACTGGAGATCAGAGTCTCTCTCCTGAGCATCAGGCTGCATTTCTCTCCTCGTTATTCTCCTGTCGCCTCCAGTCCAGCTGCTCTTCAGTCCACAGGTCACTTGCTGATCACCTGATCAATAATATCATTAGTCAGCCGCTGTGTGTGTGTGTGTGTGTGTGTGATGCACTGCCAATTGAATTACCTGTCTATCTGTTGTCTGTGTTGCTGCCAGTGACTAATGACAGCAGAATTAGTCTTCAGAGTCTGTTTGTCTCTTAAGAGGAGGAGGATATTGAGGTAAAGATGAAAATATCATTCTAATATGAAAAGATAAGGAATTCATCAGACAGCTTTTTATTACATTCAGAGTGCATTAGTGAGTGAGATGCGTGAGGTCAGAGTTCATCAGGTCAGAGCTGATGGACGAGCGATAGAATCTGGTCAGTTCGGATGAACGTTCAGTAAAACTCACCGGTGGAGGTGTCTGCAAAAGTGTGACGGGAGACTTCATTTTGACAAAAACACACTCATTGTGGTGCTTTCGCTCAACCTCCAATGAAGTCCAATATGGTGTTATAGTGCAGTAAAGACAGAGGTACAGTGGTGGCCAAAATGATTAGAACACAAGTATTCTCAGCAGCTAAAAATGGATTTAAGTCAGTTATTTCTATCTTTTGCTGGAGTGTAGGAAATATCAGTTTACATTTCCAAACATTCATTTGGCCATTAATTGTAATAATGCAGTGAGATGTGTGTGCTTCACACAGAGATGTGATCTGATCATCAGTCCTTTCCTGCAAAGCTCCTAAAAAACTCTGCTCAAGTGCACCGAGGACAAAAGCTGATTGTAATAATAAAAACTCCATAATCATCGGGAAGAAGGAGACGGGAACCGGAGCACAATCAAATGAAACTTTAATAATCACACCCTCGGCGGATGGCACGACACTCCTCCGCCGCCCGGTGGACGGCGACGGCTCCTCCGGTTTTGGGTAGCCGGCAGAAGCCCCCGTTCCCTGCTCCTCCCCATTCCGGCGGAGGGCAGCAGGCTCCGGCCCCCTGGCGAACGGCGTCGACTCCTCCGCCCCCTCACGGACGGCAGCCGCCCCTCCACATCACGGGCGGCCGGCAGCGAGCTCGCCTGTCCCCAGTAACTCTCTCCAGCCCACCGCCTCGAGCGTCCATGGTGGCACATACCTCGCCAGCTCGATGGCACCGCGGATTCACCACAGCGGCGAGGGATCTTCAGCAGCACGTCCCTCCTTCTCCCGGGTTTCGGCACCACTGTAATAATATTAACTCCATAATCATCGGGAAGAAGGAGGCGGGAACCGGCGGACAATCAAAATGAAACTTTAATAAGCAAAAAATAAACAAAACAGCGCACCAGCCCCTCACGGACGACTGATGCGCATAAATAAAAGCAAACACAACTAAAGACAGACCAGTTTTATATCCTTCCATCTCCTACGTGGGACTCGAGACCGGTGGTGGGTCGTAGGTGTAGCTCATCTCCAATCACTACACCTGGCCTCACTCCTCGTTCCCACGTCTCTCGGCCCCGCCCCACTCGTCAAACTGATTAGCTGGTTAGCTTTATTTAATAGAAGTTAAATGATAAAGAAATTCTATTTATGACATTATTTTTAACATAACTGACTTAAAACCATTTTTAGCTCCTGAGAATACTAGTGTCTTGTTCATTTTGGCCTCCACTGTAAATGTCTTTGGTCATGCTCCGTGTTTGGAGGACTGATGGGCTCACACGCGTGTGCCACTGCTCACTGATCCTGTCTTTCTCTTTCTCTCTCTTTCCAGAATCTTACAGAAGTCCAGATGGAGCAGGATGTCGAGAGCACCGTCACGGTCCGACAGCCTAAGCTGCCCAAGAAGACATGGGATGACGTCCCCAAACCTCTGAAGAACAGGGAGCGTGTCAAGCAGAAGATCCAGCGCTACGTCCGGAAAGACGGCAAGTGTAACGTGCATCACGGAAACGTGCGGGAGACCTACCGCTACCTGACAGACATCTTCACCACGCTGGTGGACCTCAAGTGGGGGTTCAATCTGTTCATCTTCGTGCTGGTTTACACCGTGACATGGCTGTTCTTCGGCTTCATGTGGTGGCTGATCGCTTACATACGAGGAGATCTGGAGCACATAGGAGACAACCAGTGGACTCCTTGTGTCAACAACCTCAACGGCTTTGTGACTGCATTCTTGTTCTCGATAGAGACAGAGACGACCATCGGCTACGGCCACAGGGTGATCACTGACAAGTGTCCCGAGGGCATCGTGCTGCTGCTGGTGCAGTCGGTGCTGGGCTCCATCGTCAACGCCTTCATGGTGGGCTGCATGTTCGTGAAGATCTCGGAGCCCAAGAAGCGTGCAGAGACTCTGGTGTTCTCCACCAACGCCGTCATCTCCATGCGCGACGGACGGCTTTGTCTGATGTTTCGCGTCGGAGACCTGCGGAACTCACACATCGTGGAGGCGTCTATTAGAGCCAAACTGATCAAGTCCAAACAGACCAAGGAGGGAGAGTTCATCCCTCTCAATCAGACGGACATGAACGTGGGCTACGACACCGGAGACGACCGGCTCTTCCTGGTGTCTCCGCTCATCATCTGCCACGAGATCAATGAGCACAGCCCCTTCTGGGAGATCTCCAAAGAGCACCTGGCCCATGAGGAGCTGGAGATCGTGGTGATCCTGGAGGGCATGGTGGAGGCCACAGGTACGCCACAGTCATTTCATTGTGCTCCGAGATTACATTTACACATAGTGGATTTGGCAGATGCTTTTATCCAAAATCACTTGCATTGCATTAAAAGTGTGCATTGGATCAGGCATTTCTGGAGATGTGCTGTACTGTTTGAACTCAGAAATTGCAATTACAATTGCAATTGTAATGCATTTGGCTTTTATGAAAAATTGTTGTGACATTTGCCAAGTATGGTAACCAATACTCAAAATTGGTGCTCTGCATTTAACCCATCCAAGTGCACACACACACAGCAGTGAGAAGTGAACACACACCTGGAGCAGTGGGCAGCTATAGATCCAGCACTCGGGCAGCACCCCGGGGTTCAGTGCCTTGCTCAAGGACACTTCAGTGATGAGTATTGAGGGAGGAAGAGAGCACTGTTCAATCACTCCCCCCCCCCCCCACCTACAACTCCTGCCAGCACCGAGACTCGGACCTATGAACCTCAGGTTACAAATCCAGCTCTCTAGCCATTAGACCACAGCTGCAAGTGATTTATACAAAATCACTTGCATTAGATTGCAGGTATGCAGTGGATTGGTTCATGCATTCCCTGGGAATCAAACCCATGACTGTGGCATTTCTAGAGACGTGCTCTACTGTTTGACTCAGAGATTACGCTTACACAGTGCGTTTGGGACACACTTTTATCCAAAACTGCTTTCATTGCATTGAAGGTGTGCATTTGATAAATTAATTTATTCCCTGGGAATCGAACCCATAACCATGCTGTTTGTAGAGGCATTCTGTCCTGTTTGCACTCAGAGATTACATCTACATGTAATGCATCTGTCAGATGCTTTTTTTCTAAAGTCACTTGATTTGGAGGTATTCAGTGGATTGGATCATGCATTCCTTGGGAATTGAACCCATGATCATGGCGTTTCTAGAGATGTGCTGTACTGTTTGCACTCAGACATTACATTTACATATTATGCTTTTGGCAGATGCTTTTAATCCAAAACTGCTTGCATTGCACTGAAGGTGTGCATTTGATCAGTTCATGCATTCCCAGTACTAATACCCCCTCCCCCGCCCTTAAAAATATATATATAATCCAGACTTTTCTAGGGCCCTCTCTTCCTTTGGGGCCCTAGTAAACAGTACTGGTTGTACCCCCAGTCCGGTGCCACTGATTTGAACCTATGACCATGACCTTGGAGTTTCTAGAGACACTGTTTGCTCAACTGTTTGCATTTAAAGATTACATTTATATGTACTGCATTTGGCAGATTCTTTTATCCAAACACATTTGCATTGCATTGGAAATATACATTTGATCCGTTCATGCATTCCCTGGGAATCGAACCCATAACCATGGCATTTCTAAAGAAGTACTCCACTCTTTGCACTCATATATAACATTTACTTTTACATGCTTTTATCCAAAATTGCTTGCTTTGCATTGAAGTTGTGCATTTGATGACTTAACATATATGCTGGGAATCGAACCCATGACCTTAAAATTGATTTGATCTACAGGAAGTTTGTTGCATTGAATAGGAAAAAACTCCATAACTGACCATATTAAGTAGAACTCATACTGAATGAGCAATATCAGATGTCTAATTCCCAGCATTCCCTGGAAATGGCGTTTCTAGAGCTGAACAGTTTGCAGTCAGAGATTACATTTACATGTAATGCATTCGGCAGAAGCTTTTATCTAAAGTCACTTGTGTTCCACATGGCTCAGGGACTTAACATGAAAGGGAGATGACACAGCGGAATAAGTTCAAACATAATAGTTATCATGACAAAATTATTTAACCATAAAAACAGTATCCGTAGTATCAGTCAGTAGGAATAGCAAGTGAATGGATGCACAAGGTGAAGAGTTGTCAGTGCTAGTGAATGGATGCAAAACACAGCATTATGTCACAAAATTGGAGCATGGCTCTGGCAAACTGCCCAAGCTACAGCTAAGCAGCGACGCTAACAAACTAAGACCCACAATGAGCATCAGGTGCGCTCAAGTCACGCCTCAATCACAAAACCTCCACAGAAAAGAAAATACACCCAAACCAACACAACTCGATCATAACAACCCCCCCCCCCCCCAAACTTACAATGTGTTTAATATGTTTAATCGTCGAGTCATAAGGCTGTAAGAACTCTGTAATGAGTGAAGGAAGGGTTAGAATAGATGACATATCAACTGTGATCAAACAGATAAATGGGACAACAAATGATTTTGGATAAAAGCATTGCATTGAAGGTATGCAGTAGATTGGTTCATGCATATGCTTCTCTGTGGACTGCACACGGAGAGTAAGTGTTTCAGCTAAATGTTCTGTTATTTTGAGACTGAGCATGATATTATGTTGAGCATAAATTACTTTAAAGTACTAGTGGCACATGCCAGTGTTTGCATGTGTTTATGTGTGCTATCGCTAGTTAAGAATCAGTTTCATTTTTGTCACGTTATAATCACTGCATCATTCCCAAACCTCCACTCGAGTGATTTGACAGGTTTCATCACCTGACGTAAAGGTTAATTTGTTAATTCTGTCTATATTTTCACACGTGACTAATCGAATCAATGTTAATTTCATATTGTGGTGTTTGAATTAGTTTACGACTTGTATTTTAGTGACTAATTAGTCAGTTCAACGAGTGTATTTATAGTAATCCTCCTATCTCTGGTCCTCACTGGCCAACTAGATGACCACAAATCTGAATAAATCATCATGAATAAATGATCTCTTCATTGATGTGAGGTTTGTTCGGAGGACAATATTTGTCTGAGATACAACTATTAGAAAATCTGGAATCTGAGGGAGCAAAAACATTGAAATATTGAGGAAATCATCTTTAAAGTTGTTCAGATGAAGTTCTTAGCAATGCATATTACTAATCAAACATTAAGTTTTGATATATTTACAGTAGGAGATTTACTAAATATCTTCATGAACATGTTCTTTACTTAATATCCTAATGATTTTTGTCATAAAAGAGAAATGTATAATTGTGACTCATGTATTGTTGTGTATTTCTACAAATATACGTCTCTGATACTGATGACTGCTTCTGTGCTGCAGGGACACAAAATGAGTGATTTTTTTAAATAATTGTTCAGTAAATGGTAAGATTTTCAGTTTTCAGGTGAACGATGGCTCTAACAGCATCCCAAGAGAAAGACTCTGAATCAGGACTCATGATATACTGTAAAAATAGTGCCAGATCAATACTCAGTGGCGTATAAATGCTCTGTGTGCCGGGAAATATCCCAGAACTCTCAGTGTAGTGCAGTACTGGAAACACGTCAGATGAGCGTGACGTGACCTCGTGTGTCTGTGGATCATTACAGACTCTTCAGCTCTGTGTCGCTCTCTGAAGGATGAGCAGCTGCTGTGTGAGATGTGCAGAGACAGGCACGTGTGTGTAGAAGCACTGCGGTCCATTCAGAGGAGTGTGTGACGTAACACCTTTAGAAGACCAGCGAGCGTCTCACACTTTCTTTACTCCTCCGCTCTTATTTGAAGATTAGCAGCGACACACATCAGAACCACACGGATCCAGTTATGTGGTTCTCTCAGTGCAGTGATGCTTGACCTGACCTGACCTTTACAGGTTTGCTGCAGAAAATGGTTTATTAGAGCAGATAATCACAGTCTGTCTGCTTTTGAGACGTGGTTGTGATATTTGAATGCAGTGCTTCAAGAGAAGTGAGGCATTTTGCATTTTGTGAGAAAGTAGTTGAAAAAACTGTGTAATAAACACTGCATTTTCCATAAAAACATAAGAAATGTTTTGTTTTCATGGTGAGTTTAAAGCAGGAAGAGAGAGATGAAGTGTGTGGTGTGCAGATTGTGCTTTAGTAAAGAGTTGAGGGTAAATACGGTTGTGCTCATAAGTTTACATCACAATCTGCAAGATGTTTATAACCTAAGAAATAAGAGGGATTAAACATGTTTTTAGTAGTTGTTCTTTTAGTGCACAGATCTCTCCACAGATGATCCTGTGGAGAAGTGAACATCTTCTGCTGGTTGCTCACATTTGTATTCTGCACATTTGAGCTCTTCCCCACCGTGAATGCATGATGTGAGCTCCATCTGTTCACACTGAAGACGAACGAGAGGAAACACACCATATATAAAGAACGAGGGACATGATCATCTGTCAGCTCAGTTATTATCGGGTCTGTGGAATAGATGGAAACGTCTGCACTTGCTAATTCCTTTGAGATTTTTCCACTGTTTCTAATGACCTTGGAGACTGATTTCAGCTCCTCATTTTCTATGAGCTACAGTTCAGCGTTAAAATAGTCTGAGATAAAAAAGGAAAGTCGCGTCGCACAGCCGCTGAGAAACGCTGCAGAAATGGAGGATCTTCTAGATACAATTAGGCAAAAAAAGAAGCAGCATGTCTTCTTTCTCTGCGACTGTGATGCTATTTTGAGGGTTTGTGAGCACGTTGCCATGGCGACGGCACAGCTTTAGGAAAACCCACTGACATTATATAACCACCTTATCTAAACCGCGCTCCGGAGTGTTACTGTTATTATGATTACTGGTGTTATTTCTGTCATCACTGCGGCAGGACTCTCAGTCCGTCTCGTGCTCAGTACGAAGCAGATCACGACACACAGAAGGCCGTGTGAACTCTTTCAGACGCGTTTCCCTGAGAGAGGAAGAGAGAGAAGTGTTCTTCAGGATTGACTGTGGTTCTAGAGTCTGTCGAGGGTGCTCACTGCTCAGGGCATGACCTGTTGCCATGGCGATGAGGACACGTGTCATCACAGGACACATGTCGACAGGGACGCGCTGTTCAGCTTTAAAGGGGTCATATGATTCTGCTAAAAAGAACATTATTTGGTGTAAAGAACGTACAGTTTATGTGGTTTAAGGTTCAAAATACACATTATTTTCCACATAATGTACATTATTGTTTCTCCTCTATGCCCTGCCTTCTGAAGCATGTCGATTTTTACAAAGCTCATCGTTCTGAAATGTGAGGTGTGCTGTGATTGGCCAGCTATCCAGTGCGTTGTGATTGGCCAAATGTTTCAAGCATCTGATGGAAATGTTACGCTCCTCAACATATACTGTAATGGCGTGTCCCGGACAGAACACCAGCGTGACAGGACAAGAACAATAAAACCCATTACAAACGAGGCAGTTGTTGCATCCAGTGGGAACATAATTACTGATTATAATGACTCATGCTGTCTTTTTATGCTTTGCTTTGCATATCACATCGTGTAAACATAAAACCATGTCTGTATTTGTGATCGGAGAAATACAAGCTACTTTACTCTACACTGCTCAAAACTCACGTTTGAATCATCAGTGGCCAATCCTTTACATATGTAAGCATACTTACATACCAGGAGTCAGAAGTGCCAGACTGTACTATCAAAGAGTGAGGAACAGCCGACGGATTCTACGAAGGAGCAGCCGGAGCTTGCAGCAACCACGTGTGACTGAGGTTTCACAGTTCAGTGGTGCATGGGGGAAAGTGGGGGGGGGGGGGGGGGCAAGGTCAGGAGTGAGTTCAGCTTCCTGACAGCCTGGTGGATGAAGCTGTCCTTCAGTCTGCTGGTCCTGGCCTGGAGACTCCGCAGTCTCCTCCCTGATGGCAGCAGAAGAAGCTGTGTGATGGGTGAGTGGGATCACCTGCGATGCAGAGGGCTTTGCGGGTGAGACGTGTTCCGTAAATGTCCTGGAGGGAGGGGAGAGAGACACCAATGATCTTCTCAGCTGCTCTCACTATGCGTTGCAGAGTCTTTCGGCAGGATGCGTTGCAGGCGCCATACCACACAGTGATGCAGCTCGACAGGATGCTCTCGATGGTGCCTCTGTAGAAGGTGTACATGATGGGGGGTGGGGCTCTGGCTCTCCTCAGTTTGCGGAGGAAGTAGAGACGCTGTTGTGATTTCTTGGCCAGTGCTGCAGTGTTTTCAGTCCAGGAGAGGTCCTCTGTGATGTGCACACCCAGGAACTTGGTGCTGCTCACTCTCTCCACAGTCGCACCGTTGATGGTCAGAGGAACGTGCTGAGTGTGTGCTCTCCTGAAGTCTACAACAATCTCCTTCATCTTCTCCACGTTCAGAGAGAGATTGTTGTCACTGCACCACCCGGCCAGACGGCTCACCTCACTCCTGTAATTTGTCTCATCTTTGTTGCTAATGAGACCCACCACAGTCGTGTCATCCGCAAACTTAATAAAGAGGTTGGAGCTGTGTGACGGTGTGCAGTCATGGGTCAGCAGAGTGAAGAGAAGGGGGCTCAGCACACATCCTTGGGGGGCCCCAGTGTTCAGTGTGATGGTGCTGGATGTGTTGCTCCCGACCCGTACTGCCTGAGGTCTTCCAGTCAGAAAGTCCAACAGCCAGTTGCACAGCGAAGTGTTGAGCCCCAGCTGACTCAGCTTGTAGATGAGCTGTTGAGGGATGATGGTGTTGAATGCTGAACTGAAGTCTATGAACAGCATTCTGACATATGAGTCCTTTTTGTCCAGATGTGTGAGTGCTGAGGGGACGGCAGTGGAGATGGCATCATCGGTCGACCGGTTGGACCGATATGCAAACTGGAAGGGGTCCAGGGAGGGGGGGGGGCAGACTTGATGTGGTGCATGACTAGCCATTCAAAGCACTTCATGAGAATGGGGGTAAGTGCAACAGGACGGTAGTCATTGAAGCAGGATGGAGATGGTTTCTTCGGAACTGGAATGATGGTGGTAGTTTTGAAACATGTGGGAACAACAGCCTGACTCAGTGATATGTTGAAAATGTCTGTGAAGATATCAGGGAGTTCTGCTGCACAGTCTCTCAGTACACGCCCAGGGATGTTGTCAGGACCCGGAGCTTTGCATGCATTGATCCTGCTGAAGGATCTCCTCACACTGTCTGGGGTCAGCGTCATCACCTGGTCACCGGGAGGAGGTGGAGTCTTCTGTGCAGTGGTGCTGTTTTGTTGCTCAAAGCGAGTGAAGAAGGTGTTCAGCTCGTTCAGCAGAGAGATGTTGCAGTCTGCTCTCAGTGCTCTGCTCTCGCACTGACCCAGGTGCGCTGCATCCTGATTGGTTCAGATAACATGCTGCAGGAGGTCAGGGCCGCGGAAAATCGTGCTATAAAGCGATTTAGAAATCGCGCACACTCAAATCGCGATTTTATTTCGATTTCGATTAATCGCACAGTCCTAATTCCCACACAGATGTGGGGGGCGTGTCTAAACTAGGTGTTTTAGGGGGGTGCGGCAGGGTCTTAACTTTGATAAAGAATATCTCTTTGGGTTTGTGACTTTAGTCTTTGCAACTTTACAGATCTTCTGCATGCACCAAGAGCTTCTAACACTCCAAAGACAAAGGAAAATATTGCATCATATGACCCCTTTAATGTTGTTCTGCTCGTCGTATAGGTTCTTTGTCCAGCTCTGTGTCGTGTCCTGAGTCACAGCGTGTGTGTGTGTGTGTGTGTGTGTGTGTGTGTGTGATAGAGCAAGAGAGAGAGAGAGAGCATGTGTGTGTGGTTTGGAGGGTTCTTGATCTCGGGCTGCTGTCTGCTGATAACGATGCAGTGAACGCAGTTCTCCTGTCAGCAGCGCAGGACGCAGGGATTTGGTTTAGAGCGTTATCTCACACCAGATGAATGAAAGTTCTTTAGCAAACTATGTCCAACAAACACGCTGTGCTCTCGCTGACGGACTCTTGTGTGTTCATGAGCACAGCTAATACAGTGGAGGCTGATGAAGCGTGATGCAGCTCCCGCCATGACTCCTCAATACAGAGCGACTCTGAGACACGCGTTATATAAGCGTGTGTGTGTGTGTGTGTGTGTGAGCTCTGAGAGTGCAGAGGGAGATGTGTTCACAGATGTGACAGTGTTTGGAGAGTGACTGGAGACAGTGACCTTTGAACCCTGGAGTCGCTCAGTGTTGGTGTCACACATTTATTGTGCATCTAATGGAACAGGAGTGTGAAGAGGTTTACTACTCTTCTGCTCTAAGCTTCTCCATCACATCTTGTTTTCTACATTTATCTTTATTCATTTGACAGACTCTTGACATACAGCAGAAAGTATCACTTCATACTTTTTTCTGAAAATGAAGCACATGCTGATGGGTTTTATATCCATGGGGTGCTTTTCTTGAAAATGTTTTGGGTAAATATCCATGTTGCATTAACACTCAACAGAAAAGACCATCTATCACCATCAAATACACTGAACGCTTGTTGTTCTAACCAGATCTCTCTCTGTCACACACACATTTATTAACACACACACAGACTCATACAGACACACATGCACATACACACACACGCACACACACACACACACACACGCGCACATATGCACACACACGCACACACACACACACGCACATATGCACACACTCACACACACACACACACACACACACATGCACACACACACACACAAACACACACAAACACATACTCACGCTCACACACACACACACAAACACACGCATGCACACACACACAAACACACACAAACACACACATGCACACACACACACACACACACACACTCACACTCACACTCACACACACACTCACACACACATTCTTCACTCATTATGTGAGTCATTTCACAGTGGTGTGCTGAGATCGTCAGGAAACCGTTGTAAACGAGGTAGAAAGAGAGAATGAGTTCATCATCACTGACTGAAACACTGGCTGTGTTCGACATGGCATTCTTGCTTACTGCAAACTGCCCAGTACACAGTGTATACGGCTCACTATTTTTTAAAGAATAGTGTGTGAAACAGTTTACAATAAGCAACAAGTGTTTCAGAGTAGTGTGCTAAAGTGTTGTCACAGAACATTAATTCAGCTGCTGAGGTTATTACATCACAAATAAATGTGCTAACTATTCTTTTTACAAAGGCTTGTTAATTAAGGATTCATACTAGTAAACAATGCTATATTGCCCAATTGAACTAATTTCATAATTAATGGACTTTACATACTGAGCAGAACTAATAATAATTGTGTAAATAGTAGTTAGGTGGATATTTTATTTTTCAGTACTGTAGTACATGGTGAAATAACATAGTGTGTTTAAATGATGATAAATTAATGCAAATGTAGTGGGACACAAACCTCCCTACACCTTAATAACACTGAATTATTAATGAGACGTTTTATTTCAAATTTTCTAATATATCCTTTATTTTTATTGAAAATAAATGTCTTTCTGATCTGATATGTGATGGGAAAAGGAGTAGTCTAGGTAAGGTTCGAACTCTTTCATCCGCTGCGAGTGAGCAGTGTTTATCACAGCTAGACATTGGTGGACAGAGTTATTGTAAACGGTCTCTGCCAACAAATTATTTATATATTATATTACTTCAATATTTTTGTTATTCAATATCTTTGTACTCTGTACTGTATAAGGCACTATAGAGATAAAGGTGACATCATTTGACTTGATCGGAAACAAATTTATGTCCTACTTGTGATATTGTTTTTAGATACGCAGCAATATTTAGTATTTTACAGTAACATGTATGTATAAAAGTGTTTTATAATAACTATTCCTCGCCTCCAGTTCACTCACGCGTTTGAAGATGAAACATTACATGGAGTGTGTTGCATTCTGGGAAACATGCAGTGTCTTGAGATGCACACATCAGACTTCATCAGACACAGAACATCCTCTTCCTCTTCACGGTGCACACGCAGCTCAGTTCATTTCCTACATGTATTTCAAATATAAAATATTATTTTGTCATGTATTTGATAGAGTTGATGCAAATGGCTTCATATTTTCTATCAAAATACTTTAGTGTTTTGTATTTTTGGTGTTTTAAAATGCTGTAAAATACTTTGTAAGAAGTCTACGTGATGACATCATAAAACGACGGCCTCTGATTGGTTCCTGCTCAGTAGTTTGCCCAGACTTGTTATTAATGTGTGTGTGTATGTGTGTGTGTGTGTGTTCCTCAGGCATGACGTGTCAGGCGCGCAGCTCGTATGTGGCCAGCGAGATCAAGTGGGGCTACCGCTTCACCCCCGTCCTGATGCTGGAGGACGGTTTCTACGAGGTCGACTACAACAGCTTCCATGACATCTACGAGACCAACACTCCCAGCTGCAGCGCGCGAGAGCTGGCGGAGATGACGGCGCGCTCTCGTCTTCCTCTGACCTGGTCAGTGTCCAGCAGACTGAGCGCACAGGGCCTGAGGAGCAGCGAGGACGAGGAGCTGCTGGAGAGGAACGGAGACCTCGCCAACATGGAGAGCGAGTCCAAAGTGTAGGAGCACACACACATCTCTCCTCGCCTCTGCGCCGCCGGACGCTCAGCTGAGGTCAGAGGTCAGAGGTCAGAGGTCAGCTCAGGAAAGCGCCCCGAGGCGGGACACGGACCCCATCTCACGCGCTTTTTCTCTTTTTCTCGCCCGGAAGGATGTGCGCGGGCGACTGCATGGTTCCCGAAACCAGTTTTTTTCTTAAAGATAAGAAATGATATTTTCAGATTTTTAATTCAAAGATTAATTCCTATAAGTGTATATGATATAGATCTATTCTAGGGCATTTGCATTTGTATTTTTTGTATATATCTGCTGGGTTTGAGATGTGAGGTTGTTTGATACGACACAGAGTCGTGTATTTTGCCTTCTGGGATAGCGAGAGTCATATTTATCTACGCATGTACAGACGGTCCTGTAGTGGACTGACTGAGAGTTTGAGGACTGTAGGCCATACTAGAGCTGCTGCATGGGACTGTGTGTGTGTGTGTGTGTGTGTGTGTGTGCGCTCCAATAACCTTCCTCAGCCATGACCATTCTCTCCCTTTGCTCTTCCTTTAACTCATAATCATGATTGGATGAAGAAGTAGAAGTGCAGACGTCTGCGTGTGTCTCTGTGTTTCTGTTCGTTCAGTCGAACCGCAGCAGCAGACGTGACACACATCAGCGTTCAGTCGCACACGAGACCAAAGACCGAGCCTCATGTCACTAACGAACACCTCACGATTAACGATTACAGACACGTTAGATTTAACAGCAGTGAGAGCGAGGCTGTGAGCTCGTCGACAATCAGTTATCAGTCACGTTCATGATCCTTCAGAATCACTGACCTGGTTGTGTAGTGTGAACAGAATCAGTCAAGGGATCTTTATTTATACAGTGCTTTTAACAATACAGATCGTGTTTAAGCAGCTTTACAGTATTAAATAGGAAATAATGCAGAAGGACGATAGCAAACACCTCATCATCATTTAGTTGAGCTCAGTTCAGTTTGATTAGTGTAAGTTCAATTAAGTCGAAGATATCTCTGTAAATAAAGTGTCCCTAACTAATCAGCAAAGTCAGATTGTGTGGAGGACTTTAACTCTTTACCTGCCAAACATGAATCACTTTCACAAAACTTTCATGGCCTCCAGAATATTTTGAATAAATATCTGAACATGCAATATTTAGTCTTTTAGCAGAGAATGTCAACATAAAAGAACAACGCCTCTGCTTTTAAACTTTTTTTATCAACACTTTAAAGTGAGCAAGTTTCATTAAACTAAAAAAAAAAACTATACTGAACAAAAAGCTGAGAAAATTTTATTTTTGTCAAAGACTATGTCTGGATCAGATTTATATCACTGATCAAAACACAGATGAAGTCATTAACACACCAAACTGAAGCACTTCTCTGATTGGGTCACTCTAGGCAGATAATGATCAGAAGATGTGTGAGAGCGCCTCCTGCTGTATAACAGTGAAAACACAGGGAACTACAGCTTCTCTCAAAGTTATGAACATGTTCTGTTAGGAATATTAATAGATCATTTGTTCAAAGTTATCTGGTCTTTCATGACATCCTCAAAACTGTTGCACTGGAATTTGATTCATTCATTATTCATGGGAAGTTTCTCCTATAATGGTTTAGTTGAATGTTCATCGAACTTGTTTTTAGTTTTTTATGTTTTTGTTTCAGAATGTTCAGAGAACTTTTAAAAGTAACAATTCCGTAATGTTTGCAAAGTGATAAAATGAAACATTTTGAACATTTAAAAAGCATTAAGAAGTAACACTATCATAACTCTGGTAATCTCAGCCTAATGTTTTTAGACCATATTTTTGTTAGTTGTCATTAAACATGTCTAAGAGCATCTGAATCTGTCCTGCTGAACAGAACACACTCGTGATGTGCAGGGATGGATCTCTGTTTGGACTCATGTGATCAGACTCTAAACAAATTCAATTAGAAATACAAAATGAGTGTTTTTATTGAATAAATGATGAGGTGATATGTTTATGATGTGTTTAGAGCAGTGAGCTGGAGTTCTGCAGCCTCATTTTCATTCCATCGAATCAGAATCATTACAGCCAGCACTCACCTGCTCCATCACATCACATCACAACATGACATCACATGGCATCACATCCCATGACATGTCATCACATCACATGACATCACATCCCATGACATGTCATCACATCACATGACATCACATGACATCACATCACGACATCACATGACATCACATAACGTGACATGACATCACATCACGACATCACATGACATCACATCACATGACATCACATAACATCACATCACGACATCACATGACATCACATAACGTGACATGACATCACATCACGACATCACATGACATGACATCACATCACATGACATCACATAACATCACAACATCACATCACATGACATGACATCACATAACATCATGACATCACATGACATCACAGTCTGTGGAAGCTCTGTCCCACTGCAACTTTTCAGCATACTATTCAGAATTGGTTAAATGTGAGGTTGTTTTTGTTTTTGTTGTTGTTAAAATTCAGATAGTTTTCTCACATTTGTTTTTTGTGTGTATATGTTTTCTTTTCTTTTTTTTTTTGTAAAATTCTGATTTTTTTCTCACAATGTTTTTTTTTGTGTAAAATTCAGATTTTCTTCCCCCCATGTTGTTATTTTATATCTCAAATCTTGGACTTGTTGTCTAAGAATTGTTAGTTTATACCTCACAATTCTGACCATTTCTTTGATAATTCGGGCCTTTTCTCTCAGATGAGCGGGTTGAGTCACTCTTGTTTTATTCTGTGGTGGACTGGAGCTTCCACAGCGGTTTCATCTGTACCTCGTCGGTCTGGAGGAGCTTCAGACAGAACCAGACGAGCTCTTTCAGAGAACGTGTCCTCCTGTAATCCTCAGTAAAGCCTGGAACATTCATTTGATGAAGTGCCCTTTAAAGTGCCCTGCTGATACGAAGCCATTCAGACATGTCGCGTCACACCAGATCCAAGACGGACGGCATTCCTTCATTTCTGTTGAGAAATATGAAATCAGGAATATGAACATGAACATTTAAATGTCTTCGGATCCTTCTCTAAAGCTTATTTCACAAGCCATAATATGGTACATTATACAGTGTTTATTCAGATTTAGTGCACATACAACAGCGATTCATTCTGATTTTCTTGTTGATTTAGATAATTACTCTGTGTCACAAGAAGCTCATCAATAAACCATATCTAAACATTTCTCTCGGAGTGGTTTGAGTTCTGTGTGAATGGTGTGTGATGTTACAGTGATGATGGTTAGCATGTTTAATTAACACACGCATGTTCACTGTCCCTGCAGGAGCCTTCTCACAATCTCCTGCCAAACTTCTCCAAAGTTATCAAATAATGCTCTTCCAGTAACATTAATAGAGCGTTCATTCAGTGTTATCTGCTCGTCAGTAATGTTCTCCAAACATTAGCACAAAAACATTATTTAAACATATATATTCATATGTGTTTAATGTAACATTCCAGTTGGACTTCATCTAATGATATTAAATGTTAATTGTTTCAGAGAACATTCAAAAGTAACATTCTTTAGTTTGTGAAATGATACAATGTAACGTTCCCTCAATGTTCACACAACTACAACATTTTTTAAACAACGGCTGTTTAAATGTTCAGAGAACACAGTGAAATAATGTTTTCATAACTTAATGTGAATGTTAACGAAAGGATCTTATAATGTATTTGTATCAGCTGTGCAGGTCTAACAATCATAATGATCATTAATCAGAGTTAAACTAACCCTGGCGTCTAAACAGAGATTAGTTCTCATAACTGAAATAGTGACTTGAGTAATGAGTTTTAATATTGCACTGAAACAGCAGCATGAGATCTCTCCTCCAGACAACATTTAGCATTTTACAGTATTATTTTGTATTCATTATGTAATCCAGCAGCAGCAGGAGTCTCAAACTTTGTTTTATTTTTTTATTAATTCACTGCCTAAAACACAAGATGTAAACCTAACACATTTTTAAAAATTGTTTAAGTATGCATGCGTGATTTTGGCATTGATGAGGGCATAACAGCAGATAGAAGACGTTTAATTGTTGCTGCATGGGGCAGTTTATTAGTGTGTGATGTTGGTGGGATCGTGTCACACTTCTATAACATGAACTCAGTAGTGAGCCGAGAGCCAAGCGTGCGGCCGTCAGGAAGAGGAACGCTGTTCAGGAAACACATCGGTGTGTTTGAGGAAGCGCTGTGGATCCACGGGAACGAGACCAGCAGAAACACTGCACCATCAAACACCAAACACACATCTGATCCCAGGAAGATCCTCCGCTGGGGGCGGCCTTAAAGGGACAGCTCACCAAAAACTGACATGTTGATGTTCCAAACATGTAGGAGTTTCTTCTGCTGAACATACAATATATTCTGAAGAAGGTCTGAAGCTAAACAGATGATGGTCCCCATTGAGGGAAATACGATTTTCTTCAAAATACATTTTTATGAATAAGAAACCCATGCAAGTTTAGAGCAACTTGAATGTGAGTGAATAATGATGAACTGTCCCTTTAAGAGTTTCATTTCTATGTTATTGGAATTTCTGTTAAAATCTAAACACAAATAAAAACAGAATTGCTCAACATGGGTTCCATTTAATATTAATAATATTAATAACAGTATAAAGTTTAAAACAGGCTGGATGATTGATAACAACAGTGTGTGAATAACACATAGACAATTCTAGACTGTATAGAAGTCAGCTGCTGCCAGAAATGTTTAGGTTGAATCAAACTGGCTGTACAACTTAAATCATATCAAGTTCAAAAACGTTTTTTTTTTTTATAAAAATCTATGTTGTCGTGACTTCTTCATCATGTAATTGTTTTGCAGTATAATGAAAGACATTGTATTCTAATACATTAAACAAACATAAGAAAAGCAGCAGTTTTCCTCCGTGTGGTGAGGTCACAGGGTCATGGGGTCATAGGTCAAATGACGGCTGGTCACCGGACTGTTTGCTCACGAGGGTCAATGTCTGCAGGAACACAGGTCTGTTTCACCTCAGCCTGAGGTCACAGAGGTCACGGTCTGACCACACACCACAGATCAGGAGTTTGAGGAAAACCTGAAGCTCTGCTGAAGTGCTTCATAAGTAGATCATCGCTTCAGTGTGTGTGCGATGCTCTGGAGACACAGCACAGGTCTGTCCAAGGGTCAAGGGTCACCTGACGGTCAGATCTCAGGCCTGTCACGAGGATGATGGATCTGATCGTCTAAACCCTGAGCAAACACATCACTGCGCGCCAGGATCCAGGAAGAAGACACGGTTTACTTCACTGATGGGAACGTCTCGGAGTCTGGGAATGGCTCCGTCCTGATCCTCGTCCGCACGCTGACTCTTGGCGTAGTGATCTACACCACAAATAATGAACAAGAAACCCTTTGATTGAACAATGCGAGATGATTAAAATCACTAGTAAATTTAGTACAAGCAAGTGAGAGCAGAAGTGTGATTATTAGCAGGATATGATGTCACCTGTGATGTTGTGCACGGATGCAAGCGGAGCCGTGTTCATGAGATTCACCCCGAACAGCAGCACTAGACAGGTGCTTAAAGTGACCAGCAGGTAGATGGGTGCCGCCAGAGCCCAGTATCTGAAACACACGAGTGCAGGACATCAGCCTCGACTCATCAACACATCAACACATGACCTGCATCAGATCCACTCACTTCTGAGGCCAGTACGTCAGTCCAGCCGAGTGAAGCCAAGCGTCAGGAACCACAGCCCAGACCACATACAGACCTGAGCACACACACACACACACACACACACACACACACACACACACACACACACAGATGATAATCTGAACTGAAGTGAAGAATGATTCTGAAGTCAGTAATCAGTCTAGAGTTCTTCTGTCGTGTTAACCCTGTCTGCTTTACAGGGGTCAGAATTATTAACAGTTGAAAACATTCATCAGAAATTTGGGAAAGTAATCAGAAAAGGTCCATTTAAAATGTAACAAATTCAAATGTTACATCCAATCAGTTACATTTTAATAAAGTAATTGAAATAGTTACACTTCTAGCTTGTAATCTGTAACTTGATACATTTCCAAAGTAACCTTCCCAACACTGGATAGATATATGTACGTATATTATATACATATATACATGACAGTTAAATATTAACGTCACAGTTAAAGAGTTCGTGCTAGCCGCAGATGAGGGAGAGACGTACAGAAGACGAGCTGCGAGCCCAGAAACAGCACGAAGCCGTAGATGGCTCTCTCTGGCAGAGGAGAAGGAGAGTTCTCCACCATCATCAGCTCTCAGTTCCAACAAACAGACACAACCGAGTCTAGAACTTCAGAAATAATACCGACTCGGAAATAACTCTTCTCTGCTGCTGCGTCCTCGATCTTCTGCGCAGGCGCGCCGCCTAATGATCAACACTGCCCCCGCGCGGCCTGGAGACACTCACTCTCTCTCTCACACACACACACACACACACACAATACCAAATGATGTCAGGCTTTATTTTATATTTGCACACACAATGAGTTTGAAAGTGAAAGTCATGACATTTGCCAAGTACACCCATACTCGAGACTGGTGCTCTGCATTTAACCCTTCCAAGTGCACACACACACACAGAAGTGAGAAGTGAACACACACACACACACACACACACACAGAAGTGAGAAGTGAACACTTATAGAACAACCAGGGCAATGGGCAACACCCAGGGTTCAGTGCCTTGCTCAAGGACACTTCAGTCATGAGTATTGAGGGAGGAAGAGAGCACTGTTCATTCACCCCCCATTTTTCAAAACTCTTCAGTTCTCTTAACCAAATTTCTTCTTGAAACAGCAGCTCATTTCACATTCACACTGCACTTAAACTACCAAAACACTTCATTAATGTCCGAAATTCAACTCATTCTGCCAAGACACCAGCAAAGGCTTTGATCAATCAAACACAGCTAAAGACAGTATTGAGGGAGCAGCTGGTGCCCTTCCCAGCCAGCAGAGGGCGCTGTGTTGATTCTGGACTTCAGTTCCCATCAGCCCTTTCTCTGATCGTTCCATTACCTTCAGCTGTGGATCTTCACCTTGTTGTCTCAAAGTGAAAAACTAATGCTTTTGTAGATTTTTAACTATATGAAACTGCTTTGTATTTTTTTTTACAGTAATTCAGAATATTGCAATGGAATAATGTAGCAAATTTCTGTCTTATTCATTTTTGTGTTGTGTTAGGTTTTTAACTCAATCTTAACAGTTGTGTAAAGCAGTGTAAACTGGATTGAAGGTGCATAGTTTTGCAGTTGTTTAGGGTTAGGTGAGTAAGACAATTTGTGTAGTTTGTTATTGAATGCATTTTGTTCCAAAGTAATGATAAATGATCCACAGTTTACCCAGAGACTGGTGTGCTTCTAACGGATTGTAAAAAACTAAACAAGAACCACTGTAAGGAATGTGCAGATTTACAAGTGTACAGTTTGTGTAATTTACAAGTGTACAATTTTTCAGTTCTGTTTATGAAAGGATCAGTTATGATCTGTGAATATAAGCTAATCTATCACTGCCCCTCACAGAAAACTCAGCATTTCTACATTCTCAAAAAACACTTTGTTACTTTATTTTAAAGCAGTTTTACACCCCAGGATGTCACTGAAGGGAAGTTTCTGGAGAGTTTCTCAGATGAAGGTTTGGATTCTGGAATCCACTGCTGATTCAATACGAATCCTTTCAAGTGGTTTATTAAGTTGTTAATAAATATCGTTCTTCAAAATATTAAATGATTTGAAGGACTTCCCCATGTGAAACTTTAACTATATAGAAGTACACACATGTCCTTGGTTTGAGAAATTAGAAAATATTGTAGAATATTGACTCAGACCTCTAGCTGCATGGGAAGAAGTACTAAATATCTCTGGATGTTTTGGGAACGTTCCTGATTAGACCTGTGTTTGAACAACTCAGCCTTGAAGAAGCTGTGTTCTGTGTGTGTGGGTGGGTGTGTGTATGGGTGTGTGTGTCAGTGTGTGTGTGTGTGTGTGTGTGTGTGTGCTCTTGTGTTTGTGACATATCAGGACACAACTCTGTATAACGCTTATACAGAATGAGTTTTTTAGAGAAAGTAAAAATGCACAAAGTTTCCTGTGAGGGTTAGGGTTAGGTGTAGGGTTGGTGAAGGGCCATAGAATATACAGTTTCTACAGTATAAAAACCATTACACCTATGGGATGAACACACTTTACACTAAAACAAACATGTGTGTGTGTGTGTGAGAGAGAGTGTGTGTGTGTGTGTCTCCGTGTGTGTGTGTGTGTGTGTGTGTGTGTTTGCAGGGCTAGGCTTCAGTGAGATGAGTTTGCTGTTCATTCTTGAAGAGACACGTCTCGTGCAAACCCAGATCACACTCATCATTGAAGGTATGGCTCTGAACTATATGTACATGTGAGTTTATCAATTCAGAATTCTTTAAACATGAATTAATGATGTCGTCAGTGACCTATGTTAGAGAATAATTTACTTCAGCATGTTTCCTTCATCTTATCTGCTCTGTATATGATATTAAGAAGAACTGGTAGAACAATATAAGTGTTCTTTAAACCTAGGCTTCTAATAAAGATCACATCGATTTATTATTTTAAAAGGAGTTTATTTGATTTTATTAGGAATTATTTATTTATTTATTTATATCTGACCACAGGTTAAAGAGAGAGAGAGAGAGAGAGAGAGAGAAGGATAATCATGTTTCAGCCCTGATGAACAATCTGATGAATACACAATAAAACGTTATTGCAACATCTCACCATTTTTCCCTTGCAATTGCAAGTTTATATCTCACAAATCCAACGATTTTCTCAGAATTGCACCGAATTGTCATTTCATCTTAAAAATACCTCTTTTTTTTAAATAAATGGTGTTTCAGTTTTTCTTGATTGCTAGCATACAATTCATGAAACAATTCACCACTTTCTACACACCAGTCTGTGTAAACTTCAGAGTTCCAGGTCAAATCAGATACAAACCTGATTCCAAACAAGTTGGGACACTGTACAAATTGTGAGTAAAAAAGAAATGGAATAATTTACAAATCTCATACATTTTATACTTTATTCACAATAGAATATAGATAACATATCAAATGTTGAAAGTGAGACATTTTGAAATGTCATGCCAAATATTGGCTCATTTTGGATTTCATGAGAGCTACACATTCCAAAAAAGTTGGGACAGGTAGCAATAAGAGGCCGGAAAAGTTAAATGTACATATAAGGAACAGCTCGAGGACCACTCGATTACTCGATTGCTACTTATTAGGTCAATTGGGAACATGATTGGGTATAAAAAGATCCTCTCAGAGTGGCAGTGTCTCTCAGAAGTCAAGATGGGCAGAGGATCACCAATTCCCCCAATGCTGCGGTGAAAAATAGTGGAGCAATATCAGAAAGGAGTTTCTCAGAGAAGAGTTTGAGCTTATCATCATCTACAGTGCATAATATCATCCAAAGATTCAGAGAATCTGGAACAATCTCTGTGTAAGGGTCAAGGCTGGAAAACCATACTGGATGCAGTGACCTTCTCCTCAGTCCCCAGACGTCTGCAGACTGTTATAAAAGAAGAGGAGATGCACACAGTGGTGAACATGGCCTTGTCCCAACAATTTTGAGATGTGTTGATGACATTAAATTTAAGATCAACTTATTTTACCCTTAAAATTATAAGTTTTCTCAGTTTAAATATTTGATGTCATCTATGTTGTATTCTGAATAAAATATTGAAGTTTGAAACTTCATCATTGCATTCTGTTTTTATTCACAATTTGTACAGTGTCCCAACTTTTTTGGAATCGGGTTTGTAGTTTAGTCAAAACATCTTCACTTTTGACCCCAGCTTTGGCCTCATGACACATTTTTACACTATTTCACTGTCTAGAGAACACTAGTGAGACAACACACATCGGAATATACCATCAGTTACTGTAAACAAATAAATCAATATTTCGATTTGCTCCCTCAGATTCCAGATTAGTTGTCTCTCAGCCAAATATTGTCCCTTCCAAACAAACCATATATCAATGGAAAGATTATTTATTCAGCTTTCAGATTATGTAGAAATCTCCGTTATATTTCCTTATGACTGATTTTATGCTCCAGGTGACGTTTGTATGTTTATATATATCCAATCAAAATGCTCTGAAGACATCTCGTATTATAGAACGGTAGTACATTGTGTTTTTTTATTTTCTCAGTTTTTCTCTCTCCCATGTAGGCCATTACAATAAATGTTCAATGTTTTGTATTGAATTATATTTCTGGAAAAAAAAATCTAATCGGATGCTATACTTGGCGGGAACACCAGAGGGCGGGAACGTTTCTCCCGCGCGCTCGCGCTGCAGTTCATGCGCGAGAGAAATCAACGGCTCCAGAAAACAATCAAGCAGCGCTGTGCTCCAAACACAGGTAATAAACCCCGTTAAACACATTCACAGCACCGCGGGATGTCTCCCGGTAAGAACCTTCCTCAGGTGTTTGCGCGACAGCTACGTTTCAGGCAAACATCTGCAGCGCTAGTTATTTGAGGTAAGTTTCTGCAGCATCTGCGGCACAAAAGCATCGCGTTTAACTTCTCGACGAAGTTCATCTGATTGACCATTAAACGTGTTAGTCCTCGTGTAGGTTTACAGGCATGTGTGCTTTATCAAAGTAAAAACTAGGCCCGACTGTTAGCGATACTCGGTTTCTTGTTTCATGTGCATTTCACGACAATCATTTAAATCAAACGAGCTGAGGAGAAAAGCTCCATCAGACGCGCTCAGGTGAGGACCCCTCCCCCAACACCGCCCTAACCCGGACAACCCTTCATATATCACATATAATCCCTTCATATATCACATTATCCAGCTAAAGCACGAGCGTGTGTTGCTGTTTCAAACTGCCGAATTATTGTAAGGGTGTTTGTCTGGAACAGTGTAACTTACAACAAACCTGCACAGTTGCAACACAAAAACCAGCCCAATGTTCGAAGGGGGTGCGGACACCACGCGGTGAAATAAGCATTTTCTGGGCTAACGTTAAATATCACGTTATTGGGGTCGCTTAAAGTAGCACAATTGCTAGGTTTTCACAGCAAAACTAGCCCACTGGCTTTTCAGAAGGGATCCCGGTAAAAATCGGGTACTGGGAGTAAAATACATGGCTTGATGTTAAATGATTTGGAAGCAGGATTGGCTCAGAAGAGGTGCTTTGTGGGAAACATAACTGAAGAAGTGTAGTCCGCTCCGGAGAGTGTGAAGCCTGCATGCTGTGTGTTTGTGTTTCAGAAGGATGTCAGACTCGGATGACTCGGATCTGGAGGAGCGAGCAGACGTGGTGCTTCACAGAACCAAGATCGTGAGTAGAATAGAGACGAAGGCGTCCGACTGTGCTGAACACACCTGTGATTCCCTGTTTCTCTCTCAGATCTATCAGAGCCAGTTCCCGTACATCCACATGGATCCGCCCGGTGAGTGACACAGCTCTGTGTAGTGTGTAGTGTTGGTGATCCGCTGCAGGTGATTCAGTGTAGATGTGTTTGACAGACGTCATCTACGAGCGCTGGAGCAGGATCAAGCCCGAGGTGAAGAAGCACGTGGGTCATCTGATGCATGTGTCTGTGTTCTGGTGGCACATCCTCCTGAGACAGCAGGACAATCACCCCACCACCTTCTGGGCCGTGGAGATGGGCTTCCTGGACTCCAAGTGAGTGTCTTCAGGAAACTGTCAACTAGTCAAGAACTAGTCAAGTCCCCTTTATTTATATAGCGCTTCTCACATTACAGATTGTGTTAACTAGTGAGATGCTCTGTGTTACGCTCCTTCGGAGAGCACTTCGTCAGCTGTATGTCATGGGCTGGGAAATTTGTTTCTCTTAACTAATATTTTCATTCAAAACTGTTGTGGCAAAACATTATATTAAAAAAAGGGTGGGCTAGATGGCAAAAATATATATTCATCCATCTGTCAATTCTGCTATAATCTTTTGTTTATACCATAATATACTCACTCAAAAGTGGTTTTAAACCTGAATGAGTTTCTTCTGCTGAACATAATCTTTTTTGAAGAATGTGGAAAATAGTATTCTATAGTAAACCAGCAAAAATCACCCAGTCTAAAAATGAGTTTCTCATTGTCTGTTTTTCAGTGTGTCAAATGATCTGAGTCTGAAGAGGCTTGAGAAGATTGAGATTCTGGAAAGCATTCTGGATGCCATGGAGAGAGGCGTACGTATGAAACCCGTTTCAGCCCTGATCATTCACACCAGCGATGGGCTCGTGCAGCTGTGGGAAACTGGGAGAAGAGGGCTTTCACTGATGTTCATATGTGTTAACATCTCCAGACACGTGTGTTAGTGTTTCATGACTCTCTCAGGTCTGATGTTGTCTTGTGTTGTTCAGCTGTCTCACTCGGACACGGAGACGAAAGCCCGAGCCGTGGTGTCCCTGAGCAGACTGTTCTCTGCGGTAGGTTTCTGCGCCGCTGCTGTACGCTTGTTTTACTGGAGTTTGTGTGTTCTGATGTGTGTCTGTGTGCAGGACGAGGACTGTTTGCCTGAAGCCATCGGTTGGCTGCGGGACTCTGGAGCTCCAGACATCGGTAAGAAGCTGCTGGATCTGGGATCGGTGGAGATCCGCTACCGGACGCTCTGCTTCGTCTTCAGCGAGTGTGAGTCTCGTTTCCAGAAGTGCAATGTTCAACAAAAATATGAAAACAAAACATGTTCACTTAGTATATCTTGAAATACTAAAATAAATTTTTTTAAATATATATTTATGTAAGATATGATGGCATCTTAGCGGGTGTCCAGTGCTGTGAGCTTCTTGATGCATCTGGTCTGTGCTCATTAGCGCTCACTAACGAACGTCTGCTCCCACAGATTCACGTTATCTTCAGGTGATTTCCTGCAGTAAGAAGAAAGCCATCGAGGAGCTGAAATCAGAGCCGGACTCTTGGACTTTATTGGTGAGAGTCTTTAAGATCAAACCACATGTTTGTGTTCATATTTAACACACTGCATTCATAGTATTATTAAAATCTTTAGGAATTATGTTCGATTCTGATTGTGCATAATTGCATCTGGGACAGAAATAGGAGACTGCCTTTAACTCCGTTTTCATTCCAGAAAAGCGAAGATATGAAGAACAAAGGAAATGAGCAATTTCAGAAGAAGAAATATGATCTGGCGTTGAAGTGGTACACCAAAGCCATTAAATACCAGTAAGTGACTGAAGAACCTCACTGCTTTAATTCCCAATCCACCTCAGTTTCCCGTGTTTCAATCGAATGTTCGTCTGTCTTCAGCCCCTGTAACCACATCCTGTACGGGAACAGAGCGCTCTGCTTCATTCGCTCGGAGAAATACCTGTGAGTTTAGTGCTAACCCTACACCGTAATCAAGAACATGATGGATCCGTGATACTGACTGTGGGAACTGTTTTCAGGAAAGCACTTGGAGACGGAAAGAGAGCCATTATATTACAGCCAGACTGGGCCAAGGTGAGCGCTGCGTCACCAAAACACTGCCAGCATCATCAGTTTCACTTGGGCTTGAACATATTTGAATGTCTGAGGATTTCTGCTTTAGAGAGTGTGTGAAAGAGCTGCTCTGTGAATGGAGAGAGAGTCATGTGATTGGTTTTGTCAGTGAGTTGTGGTGAAGCTCTGTCACGTCACGTGTTCTCTGGTCTTCAGGGTCACTACCGCTTCTGTGATGCTCTGTTCTATCTGGGGGAGCATCAGAGAGCTCTGAGGGCCAACCGTGTGGCTCTGGACGCCTGCGGCGCGGACCCCGAGGGACACAGAGACCTGCAGCAGCAGCACGAGCGCTTCCTGACGGAGCTGCAGGAGAGCACAGGTAACCTCTGACCCTTCAGCACACCTTCAGCTATGAGTGAACACACACCGCTTCATTGTGTTGTGTTCCAGCAGCGATCAAGACCAAGAGAACTGAACCCAAGAAAACTCCTTCTAAAAGCAGGTTTGTGCTCTGCTGCTGCTCTCGGGTTGCTTCATGAGCGAGTGATTAAGGTTTGTTTTGTGATGCAGATCACACGCGGCCAGTGATTCCTCAGGTCTTCATCAGAAACCCAGTCATCAGTCTGAAGTGACGTCTCAGTCTTCAGTCCAGGAGAGAGCGGTGAGATGAACTGTTCTGAGTTTAGATGAGCTTTTATGAATGTAAAGTCTGATTGGTGTAATGTTCTTCTCTAATCCCAGGAGTCTGGAAGCTGGAAGCACCAGGATGAAGCTGCAGGTGAGGGACCTTACTGACCGCAGTGTTGGTCATCTAGCACAGAGAAGGGTCAAAGGATTCTTCAGAGCAACCTGTTACTGTTGCTGCCTTACAGTTGTGTTCCTGTGTGCTCTTATATTCTTTCATCCTCATTCAGTTATGACACACTTTTATAAATCCTGCAGATTTGCTCTGTACAACACACAGAAGATCAGAGCCTTTGTTTCAGAACAAGCAAAAACATCTTCCATCTTTAGCTGACTCTCTAACTTGAGCACTTTCTGTTCTATTTGAATTCTGCTTCATATTTTTTTATTTAAAAATAATAATAAAATCTAATGATTAGGTGTAGTTCACTGGATGTTATGATGATGTAAGCGCTGGAAGCTTCAGTGTGACTGTGCACTGTACGTCTGAAAGATGCTGGTCCTGGATAACATGGTTTGTATTTACTGGAATGACTGTTCTTGAGCCTCAGAACCTTCTTCAAATTAAACGATTGCTTCGTTAGGGTGTCATAATGCGATTTCATTTTTTCCTTTCTCTTTGGAGTGTAACAAGCTCTGAGTGCATGAAGAAGATCTGTGAAGTGTCCCCGAGTGATCTGCCTGATACAGTATTTCGGTGGCCGATCCTGTATTATATTTCAGGTTTCACAAAGAGTTTTGTCCAAGCAATTATAAATGGACACATTTAGTTTATTTGTCTTAAATCTTATTTTGAAAAAAACCCATTTGAACCGTGAGTGAATGGTCACATCCCTACTCTGAACTCTCTCTTCAGCTGTTTATCTCACAGTAAATGTTGTAAATAGTTTGAAGCAGGGGGTTGAGTCTGTTCCCAGCTCTCCTCCTGCCCTTCAGACAAACAGATCTCAGATGTTTCCCTGTGCTGGAATGAGCTTCTGTGGTGCTTCCTGTGTGTCTCCTGTCGTGTGTGTGTGTGTGTGTGTGTGTGTGTTTGCTCCTCCTCCTTCTCTCGAGGGCCGCTGCGCTCGTTCCTAACAGTGACGTGTGGTTGGTCTGGTTCTGCAGGTTCCTGATCACTTAATCATGCGACGCATTAATACCAAAATGCACTTGTTTTCAGGTAATTCAGGAGCTCGAGTGTTCACTGAAGGACGAGCTGACCGAGTCAAAGACATAAAGAGGTAATTAACCAGATTATTGTTAACAAAATGACGGGGGAAGCTGTTTTTTGTGATAGCTTTTCTCTGTGTTTTATTATTTGAGATGTTAATTATTAAACTGATGTGGTCTATGACTATTGCTTTGTTACACAAATTTAAAGTGAACCATGAACTATTATTGACAGTAAAATAAGAGTCACTGATGCTAAATAAGGTTAGATTCACTTTCATTTCATCTTACATTGAAGCTTCGGATGATTTAGGGTTTGTTTCGGACAGTAACAGGATGTTCATTTTGTGATCCTTATCTCAGCCTGAATTAACATTTTAACTAATAGAAGAACTTGAAACATTTACACTACTCAAATAATATTGGTGACGCTTTCTTTTTGTAAACATTAGTTAACTGCATTAGTTAACATGACCTAATACAGTCCTGAAGCAGTTATTCATCTTGGGTTGTTAATTGCAACATTAGTGTGTGTGTGTGTGTGTGTGTGTGTGTGTGTATTATATAAAAGTTTTATTTGCTGTTTTTATCGTTTAGTAAACCTGAGTTTATATGAAGTGAACAGGTGTATTTTTAGAAACTAAGCTTAACATTGCTTAAGTCTTTGCTTGAGGTTTTATTAAGTCATATGCTCATTGTTAGTGTTATTTAATTCATAAAGTATGACATCAAATAGAAAACTCCCATTGTTTCAGCTAGCATGCAGTAAACATTAAAGTGAAGTGTTGAGCTAAAACAAGCTATATAGACATTGACATGACATAAGTTTATGATGAAAATCAGAGCAGAAGGTCTAGTGATGCTCTGGTGTCTGAATCTATCTTCAGAGGTGTTCACGGATGTGAGTTTCAGTCTGCGCTCGTGTGTGTGTGTGTGAGTGTGTGTGTGTGTGTCCTTGAGCAGATCCGCTCCTGCTTTAGGAAGCGTGGACTGACTTCACTGAGCCGATTGTAAGACTGTGTTTATTCCTGATGAATTTGTCCTAGTGAAATGAGTCCACGAAAGAATAAGAGATCCTCATCTGCTGTCCCAGAGAAACCAGCGGTCCGGAGCAAACACCCCCCGGTCCCAGACGCTCCGAGCCCTCCAGCGGTCAGTGTGTGTGTGTGTGTGTGTTTGTCAGAGTATCTCTCTCTCTCTCTCTCTCTCTGTGTGTGCGTGCAGTAGTGAGTGTGTTTGTGTGTGTGTGTGTGTGTGTGTGTTGTCAGAGTATCTCTCTCTCTCTCTCTCTGTGTGTGTGCGTGCAGTAGTGAGTGTGTTTATGTGTGTGTGTGTGTGTGTCAGTCAGAGTATCTCTCTCTCTCTGTGTGTGCGTGTGTGTGTGTGTGTGTGTCAGTCAGAGTATCTCTCTCTATCTCTGTGTGTGTGTGTGCGTGCAGTAGTGAGTGTGTGTGTGTGTGTGTGTGTGTGTGTGTGTGTCAGTCAGAGTATCTCTCTCTCTGTGTGTGAGTGCAGTAGTGAGTGTGTGTGTGTCAGTCAGAGTATCTCTCTCTCTGTGTGTGAGTGCAGTAGTGAGTGTGTGTGTGTGTGTGTCAGTCAGAGTATCTCTCTCTGTGTGTGTGTGTGTGTCAGTCAGTCAGAGGATCTCTCTCTCTGTGTGTGCGTGCAGTAGTGAGTGTGTGTGTGTCAGTCAGAGTATCTCTCTCTCTCTGTGTGTGTGTCAGTCAGAGTATCTCTCTCTCTCTCTGTGTGTGTGTGTGTGTGTGTGTGAGTGAGTGGTGTGTGTGTGTGAGTGCAGTAGTGTCTGTGTGAGTGGGTGAGTGCGTGCAGATGAGTGCAGTTGTGTGTGAGTGCAGTAGTGTGTGTGTGTGTGTGTGTGTGTGTGTGTGTGTCAGTCAGAGTATCTCTCTCTCTGTGTGTGTGTGTGTGTGTGTGTGTGTGAGTGAGTGAGTGAGTGTGTGTGTGTGTGTGAGTGCAGTAGTGTCTGTGTGAGTGTGTGTGTGTGTGTGTGTGTGTGTGTGTGTGTGAGTGAGTGTGTGTGTGAGTGCAGTAGTGTCTGTGTGAGTGGGTGAGTGCGTGTGTGTGTGTGTGTGTGTGTGTGTGTGTGTGTGTGTGTCAGTCCAGAGTATCTCTCTCTCTCTCTCTCTCTCTCTGTGTGTGTGTGTGTGTGAGTGCAGTAGTGTCTGTGTGAGTGGGTGAGTGCGTGCAGATGAGTGCAGTAGTGTGTGTGTGTGTGTGTGTGTGTGTGTGTGTGTGTCAGAGTATCTCTCTCTCTCTCTGTGTGTGTGTGTGTGTGTGTGCTCTGACGCTGCTGTGTGTCTGCAGGAGGACGAGAGCTCAGCGGGGAGGAGGAAGCGCTTCTGTGCTGCTGTCCAGGAGGCTCACACGGCTCTGAGTGACCAGCGCTGCAGGAACGCACAGCAGTCCTTCTCTGTGGCGCTCCGGATCCTGGAGTCCAGCGGGACCTCGGTACTGTGTGTTCTGAACCCGTGTGATGCGTGTCTAATAATGCTGTCTCTGTGTGTTTAGAGATGAACTGTGATGTTTGCCTCTGCAGAACATACTGATAGAGAATGAATAGATGTATGAGGAGTGGATAGTGAAGTGTGGTGTGATGCTGTCGTGTGGGAGAATGTGAATGGGACGTCTGTTTCTACCAGTCACGAGTCCAGACGCAAGTCTTCATTCTGTGACCTAGACTCGGACACACTTGAGCTCCATCTTTGATGACCAGCATAATTCAACTCTAGCCTAACTGGCCTGCATTGTTTGGCTGATATATTTGATATGTTCATCTTCATTAGTCTATTGCGTTTGTTAAAGTGTGGTGATTTGTTAGGTCTTGCTGGAGAAATCTCTTCTTGTGTGTCGCTGGTTGAACATCGTGTCAGGCTCCGTGGTGTTTGAAAGTGTTGTAGAGAGTTGACTGATAATGCTCTGGACGCTTGTTCATCCGTGTATTTCTGTGTGTGACAGGAGCTGGGCTTGACAGAGCTGGATAAATCTGTGCTGATGTATGGATATGCCACGGCTCTGCTGGAAGTCGGACAGCCTGAGGTAATGACCCACAATTCACCTTGATGTTTACCTGGTCTGTGATGGAGAGAAACTTCTGCTAGTATCATGTGAATGAAGTCTTAACCCTTTACTGCTCACTTTACACACTATAAATGAAAACCTTTCAGATGCCATTCCTCTTGTGCTTTCGTCTCGCGTTCAATCAGTGTCAATTAAAGCATCTGTTAAATGTGTTAAACCGGTCTGTGTGTGAAGATGGACCTGATGTCTGAGACAGATGCGTGTTTAGTCTGTCATGTGATATTCATACACACCGTGTCCACATTTCCTCCAAAGCCAGAGATATTTCACTGCAGCAGATCTCTCTCAAATCAAAGACTTCCAGATGAAAATCAGACTCGATTGGTTATAACACTCGCAGTTTACACGTTCATACGCTTGATCTCCGAGAGATCATTACCAGTCGTCTGTTCTGCAGGTGTTCTTCTCTTTCTCTTCCTGGAATCCTTCAGACACCGTCACATCATCAAGTGCTCTCTGTTGTTTAAAGAGTGGCAGACTGCTAACTAACCCATGTAGAAATACACAGTGTTTGTTCAGTGTGTTCTGATCTGAAGTCTGTGTCCTAAACGAGCTCTCTGTGTCCGTGCAGAATCAAGCTCAGTACACAAGGGCTACTACAAACCCTGATATCAGATAAAAACATTCTGAACTTCAGTTGTTAATCGATTGTGTTTCTTGTGTTTGAAGGAACTGGCTGAAGCTCAGCGGTTGTTCACCAAATTAGAGTCGTCAGAGAGGAAGTTTCAGTCGCTGGTGCATTATGGGATGGGCAGAGTTTACCTGAAGGAGAACAGGTGAGTGTGTTGATCTGAATGCTGCCGGACTGCATGCTGAATGTCTCTGACATCATTTCCTGTCTGTGTTTGTGTTGTAGATTTCCTAAAGCTCTGGAGTGCTTCACTAACGCACAGCTGATGATCCAGAGACACATCACACCTGGAAAACTCACCTGGCCGACCACCAAAACTACAGTAGAGGAAACACAGCCGGCCTGTCTGCAGGTGTGTGTGTGTGTGTGTGTGTGTGTGAGTGAGAGAGAGATAATATTCTGGCTCTGATCCCCCTGAATATGTGTGTGCTCTTCAGTCTGTACCCAACCTAAATCTGGATGAACCGACAGTAAAGAGCGTGCTGCTGTTTTACAGAGAGGAACGAGTCCCACAGATGCAATTCCTCTCCTTTAAGAGATCAAAATAGTGTTTATATGACGAGAGAAAGGGCAAGACGAGGCTTAAGACTAGTCCCAGACTAAAATACATGTTTGAGTTCTCAACTCAAATTATCCTGCTCTGACATATCTTAAAATATATACATTTAGTTAACTGTAAAGTTTTCTTTGAAGACATTTTTAATAAAAGCTGCTTAAATATCTTAGTTTAACAGGGGGCTATTCTTGGCTTAATCTAAGCCCCATCTCTCACACCAGGCCGTAATGTGATCTACTTCTTCAGCGAGTGCTGTAGGGATTGTCTGGGGCTCTTCTGCGAGGTGTATTCAGAGTTTCTCTGGTCTTCAGATGGAGATTTACAGATCCCTGCTTCACAGAAGGATCTGTCCAATCATGATTACGGTTCATCATGCAGCTCTAGAGCTTTCTTCACCTTCACCTGTCTGCATCTCTGGAGTCACAGTGATTGTGTGCAGATGCTGAACCCAGAGTAACCCGAATAGTCCTTGAGACGTGACATGCTGATGTGTTTCCATTCAGAACAATCGAATATAAAACTGCTGTTAAAGCAAACCGAAGTAAACCCTCTCTTCTGTCATTGTGTGTCTGGCGCTGATACGAACTGTTTCTGTCCTGAAGGAACATCTGGAGAACTTGATAGAGGTGTGTAGGTTTCCTCCTAAAGCAGACGCGGTCTGCCGGTATCAGCACTGCCTCTCTCATACGGTGGAGATCTACTTCAGCGATCCAGACTTTAAGGTGAGTGTGTGGAGCTGGATCTGTGTCTGATGGGTCTGACGATCTGTAACGAGTGTGTGCTGTTTCAGGGCTTCATCCAGCTGATCTGCTGTCAGAGCTGCAGAGTCCAGTTTCATATGAGCTGCTGGAAGAAGCTCAAAACACTTTCATTCTCTGATAAGAGTGACAAGGTCAGACACACACACATGTGATCACGCTTCTGAGAGGAACCTGAGGATGGCACAGTCGCTCACTGCTCTTATGTGTTTACTGCAGGATTTTCTAAAAGATTTGTGTTTTACGCCAGACTGTGGAGGTCAGGTCTGTCACATTGTAATATATTGCTCGACGGGGCTGATAAAGTGTGAGGTGAGATGCGTGCACACACACACACACACACACACACTCACTCACACACTCACTCACTCACACTCTCTCTCTCTCTCTCTCTCTCTCTCTCTCTCTCTCTCTCTCTCTCTCTCTCTCTGAGAGAGCAAGCACTAAGATTCTCCTTCTCTTTCAGTTTAAAACATCTATTCCTAAAATCAAACCTGTTGGACGATTGAGAATCAAGCAGCAATGTACAAGGTGAGGTTTAACACATCATACACATCGTATTTCATACTTGAGCTGCATCTGTCGTTGGTGCTGATTTCTCTCTGTACCTCCACAGTATTAAGAAGTTGAGGTCTAAAAATGAAGGAAAGCTTCGGCGGAAACAGCATCAGTTGGCGACACATTCTGCCCGTCAAGAGAGAAAGAGCGTAACGGCTGCAGACGACCCTAAAGACCCCACGGCAGAGAGAGGTGTCCACATACACATCTTTATAATAATGCTTATGAGGATCTGAAAACACTTACAGGTCTTCTAACCAAGGGTGTAGTTCAGTAGAGACACTGAGATGTGTAACGGAGCAGAAGCGCTGTTATAACTCTTCTCTGTTCTTATCTTTCCTGCAGAGACACCCACAGACTGTATTTATATGGACCGTGTTTTACATCAAATTCATGATAACAGAGGACTATTTAAAGAAGAGTTAGTGAATATTTCTTGTATTTTGGATCATCTGCGGCCGTGGCTGGATTTATTTGAGAGTAAAGGACATGAGAGTGTGTTAAAGAGCCGTAGAGAGCCTGGAGCTCTGTGGGAGCTGGTGGATCTTCTGCTGGAGTCCAGAAACCGTGTCTGGGCTCGAGTCTTTATCCAAACGCTCAGCATGACGCTTCATATCAAAACCCAGACTGCAGCTTTGGGCTCAGCAGCTGGATAACGCTGGTGTGTTTCAGTCACACTCCTCTTCACATCCACTGTGTCCAGAGCTGTGTGTGTAACCTGATGTGTTCTGTGGTCAGGTCTGAAAGCTGCGCAGTCGTTCATCAGTCGTCACAGCTCTCTTCTGGAGGAGTTGGACCTGAAGCCTCTTCTCAGCTTCACACCGCTGCAGGAGACGCTCATCCAGACGTTCGGCAGCGTTCCACAGTTATTCGAGCGTGATGGTTTAACTGTAATGGAGTATTTAAGACAGGCTCCGGCTAAAGACATGCGTCTGTTTATTTGGACTCTAGAGTCGAATCGAGAGCGCTATCACTCCTGTCACTTCATTCTCCATCAATATTTTGAAGACGGTACGTGAGTCAGAACTAGTGTTTTATATGAGCGCGGAGTTTATGAAAATAACTGTTTGTTTCTCTTCAGATGCTGTTTGTTTAGTCATTAAAAAGACGGATGATGATGAGCACATGGTAAGAGACGCGTGCTGAAGTGTGTTTCTGAAGCGTTTCGTCTGAGTTTGAGAAGATGACTGTGTGTGTGTGTGTGTGTGTGTGTGTGTGTGTGTGTGTGTTTCAGAGCTCAGTTTTTAAGAGTAAAAACAGGCATCGTAAGAAGAAGCAGAAGGAGTTGAAGGTGAGTGTGGTCCGTGTCGCGGCGCAGGACAGGTGTGCTTGATGCTCATCTGTGTGTGTGTGTGTGTGTGTGTGTGTGTGTGTGTGTTTCAGTCTGTGTTTGTGCTGTCTGGGATGAGAGCTGGACATTCCAGGGATGAGGAGGATGAGGAAGAGGAGCTCTTCTCTGAGGAAGACTCTCTGTGAGTTCAGTCGAGCCGTTGTTCATCATGTCTGTGAAGAAGCGAGTCAGTTTGGGTGACTGTGTGTGTGTGTGTGTGTGTGTGTGGTGTTCCAGGATGTTCCTGAATAGCATGGATCCGTTCAGCGTTCCCGAACACCTGCGAGGACAGCTGGAGGAGTTTGAGGAGCAGTATTCGGGATCATCACACCGGAGTCATTACCAGAGGATCCTGGACAATAACCCTGACCCCACTAAAGAGAGTTTATACGAGTGCGTCTCATCTCTACTAATGCTCTCCACATGGTTACATTTTTAAGGAAGTAACAAAATATTGTAATGCATTACTTTAGGGAAAAAAAAAAAAAAACCTAACTTTCCCCAGCACTGGTTATGACAAACTGTTATGATGGAGTTAAGTCTCCTTTACACTGTTATAGAGGATCAGATATTTGTTTAGTTTGCTCTCTTTGATTTGTTTCTGTAGCTCATTTGAGACACCAGAGTAAAGACCTGTTCACACCGAGAGCAACATCATTAGCTAAACCCACAGCTGTGTTATATCAGGATAACTATAACACCAGCGAATGCAGCTGTCACTAATGTGCTGGAGTGAACTCTGTCTGGTGGTGTGTGTGTCAGTTATTTTGCTCAGATCCTGGAGGAGCACGGTCCTCTGTGTGCGTCTGACCCGCTGATGATGGGCGAGCTGGAGAACTTTCCTCCGGAGGCGCAGCAGAAGATCTCAGACGCTGGAGGACTCGAGTGCTTCCTGCTGGAGTCTCTGCGCTTCGTCCTGATGGAGGAGCTGATCGGGCTGATGAAGCACGCCGTGTCTCTGACAGACCCCGCTCCGTCACACCTCAACCCCTCGGCTGAAGAGTTCTGGCCCCTCACAGACTCCCTCAGCTTCACTGCGTCTCACCTCAGCCTCCCCGATGATGATCAGCAGAAGTCTGTGTCCTCAGATGTGTTCCTGCTCCTCCCCGACCCGTACGCCCTCGACTGTCCCGTCTCAGATCTGCAGGAACACACACCGGCGTCTGAGCAGACATGGGACAAACACACGGCTGTGTGTGTGCGGGTAAGATGAGACACATGAGGGGAATGTCATCAGGATGGGTGCCGTCTCTGACCCCTGACCCTGTCTTACAGGATCTGGCCGAGCATACAGACGTCTCCATTAACACCGAAGCCATACGTGTGCTTCGAGAGGAACAGCGTGAGTGAACGTCATGTGTCTGTTACACGTTCTCCAGTAGAAACCAGAACTGATACTGATTCCTGTTTGTTCAGGGCGACATGCTCCAGACGGAGAAGCAGAGGCTGCAGCTGTTGAAGGAGATCCAGCAGATGAAGGAGGATCATGAAGCCGTGCAGCAGAGGAGAGCCCAGGAGATCTCAGCGCTTCAGGAGGAAACACAGAACATCACTCTGAGCATGCAGGTAGAGAATCATCCGTGGAGACGTTCTGAAGCGCTCGTGTGTGTGTGTGTGTGTGTGTGACTGTGCTTGTGTTCAGATCGCCAGCACCGAGCTCAGCATGTTCCAGCAGAAACTAGAGGAGGTGGTGAGGAGAGACCAGCAGGAGAAGAAGGAGGAACCAGGAGACGCTCAAGACACTGAAGATGCAGATCAGAGACCTGGCAGATTTACACGAGAGGTCAGACACACAGACAACATCAGTGACACAACACACACACACACACACACCACACACACACACACAGAGACAACATCAGTTAGACACACACACACACACACACACAGACAACATCAGTTAGACACACACACCACACACACACACACACACAGACAACATCAGTTAGACACACACACACACACACACAGACAACATCAGTTAGACACACACACACACACACAGACAACATCAGTTAGACACACACACACACACACACACACACACACACAGACAACATTCAGTTAGACACACACACACACACACACACAACACCAGTTAGACACACACACACACACACACACACAGACAACACCAGTTAGAGACACACACACACAGACAACACCAGTTAGACACACACACACACACACACAGAGACAACATCACTTACACCACACACACACCACACACACACACACACACACACACACACAGACAACATCACTTACACACACACACACACACACACACACACACACACACTGTTTGGCTGCTGAATGAAGCTGTGTTCCTCTAGTCACACCAGGGACATCAGTGTGAAGCAGAAAGAGTACGAGGCAGAGCTGGAGCACTTCCTGGATGTGAGGTGAGTCTGAGGGAAGGAGTGGTGAACGCTTTATCTTTTTAATGCTGCGTTTTAAATTATATTTTTATAGAAAGTGTTTCAGAATATCACTGTTGCTGTATTTCTGTTCAACAAATTGCATTTAAATGGTAATTAGGCCGTCACTACAACAAATTAATATAAACGGAATAAAACCTTGCAGAATCAAAACTTTCCATAACTCAGCACAACTCTTTTGTCCACATGTATATACAACTGCATCATGACCAATGAAGCTGCTCTGTACTATAACACGTGCTAGATCACTAAAACTGACGTGTGTGTGTGTGTGTGTGTGTGTGGCTTGCCAGTAATTCAGTGTGGGCCGTTGAGCCGTCTGAAGTCTGGAGGAGGAGATCAAGCGCTTCAGAGACGCGTGTGTGAAAGCCCAGAGGAGATCTCTAATGGCTCAGGTGAGTGCTCCAGCCGTGTGTGTGTGTGTGTGTGTTTCTGGACCCGCAGTGACGCCTGTGTGTGTGTGTGTGTGTGTGCTTCAGCTGTGTGTCCTGCAGAGCAGACGTGAGCGAGCGCTGAGGCGGCTCCGGATGAGCGTCTCTGAAGGGAAGATGGTGATCAAACACCTGACGGAGGCCTCGCTCAGGTACGGCTCACACACGTGTTCAGTCATTTACTCCAGATGTGATGCGCATCGTCATAATTGTTGTTTATTTGTTATTGAGTATTTCACCAAAACCCTCCTACAGAGCGCATCATGTACTGTGTTCTTTCACTGGAAGATTCTGAACTCGAATACAAACAAATCAGTCTGTTAACTGTAACTAAACACGGACCGTTATTACTGACACACAACCTGATAAACACTCTCTATACTAGATTCTGTGATATTAGTCATTCATTACTATTCAGGTCAGATAGGGTGCAGGGATATTTAACGCTGTAAATCAGTATATGTAGCAGTATCTGGTTTTGTGTAAGACTAAGCATGTTGATTTATCTCATTCTCTCTTGACACACACAACACACACACACACACACACACACACACACACACACACACACACACAGTTATGCATAAAAAATAACACAAAGTTAATCAATATCACACAGAGTGCAAGTTTCAACTCTAAAACCAGCCATTATTTGTATAGCAATGACTCTCTTATTAACAGGATTTGTTGCCACCTGCTGCGGCTTTAATTTCACATTAATTTATCTTTCATCTGAGACCCTGGAGCACAAAACCTGTCATTAGGGTCAATTATTCTAAACTTGAGATCTTAACATGATCTGAAGCGTGAATAAATCATCTCTCCATTGATGTGGGTTTCTTAGGATAGATCAATATTTGAAATATGGAGAAAATCATCTTTAAAGTTGTTCAGATGAAAGTTCTTAGCAATGCATATTACTAATCAAACATGAAGTTTTAATATATTTACAGTAGGAGATTTACTAAATATCTTCATGAACATGATCTTTACTTAATATCCTCATGATTTTTGTCATAAAAGAGAAATCTGTAATTTTGGCCCATACATGTTGGTATTGTCTTTACGTTAAAATAAACCTAAATTACAGACCCTTTATTTATATTTGTAAGTGGGCAAACTTGCATATCAGCAGATCAAATAAATTTTTCTCCACTGAATCTATTCAAGTTAGAGCTATAAAGATCATAGTGAACAATAACTTCCACAGGAAAGATCTCATCTCATTTGTAAGTTGCTTTGGATAAAAGCGTCTGCTAAATGATTACATGTATTTTATTATTTAGACACTTAGCTTACAGGCTAAAGATTGACAATGTTTTTAGTTCAGCATGTCATGAAGTCTGTGGAATATCTGAAGACCATGTAGCTCTTAACTGTAGCATCTGTTATAAGACTAGCCTAT
>NC_039252.1:17967955-18071198 GCF_003368295.1 Carassius auratus
CAGGTGTGTCACACTCATATTCATTCAGAATGTACAACTTTATATGATCTGTAAACGAATCTCTGATCGACGCTGAATTGATCATTAGTTCATGTGCCTTCAGAGCAGCTTCAGTGTGGACCATACTCTAACTCTTCAGAACACATCAGACACATTTTTTTTCGTATTTATTTATTACAAATATTTTTGTATAAACATTTATTTACAACAATTGTAACAGTGGAGGAGATTTGTCCAGGTCAGGATAATTTAGTTAAAACGAATAATTGAATACATAAATAAATACATAAATACTTGAAATGAAATAAACAAGATAGAAAATATATTAAAAAGTACATTATTTTACTTTGATTAGTTGCCAAGGAAATATATTTTTAAGTTTAATTTAGATTAAATAGGCGTAATAAATAAATAATAGAAACTATGAAAACAGATGAAAAAATTATATTATGAATATATATATATATATATATATATATATATATATATATATATATATACATATATATGTATATATATATATATATATATATATATATATATATATATATATATAAATCAAAATGTGTTTTACAAAAAAGGTACAAAAGTAGCTTATGTGACCCATGTGACCCTGGGGTACAAAACCAGTCATAATTGTAATTTTTCTGAAAATGAGATGTATGCATCATCTGAAGCTGAATAAATGATCTCTCCAGTGATGTGTGGTTTGTGAGGAGGACAATATTTGTCTGAGATACAACTATTAGAAAATCTGGAATCTGAGGGAGCAAAAACATCTAAATATTGAGAAAATCATCTTTAAAGTTGTTCAGATGAAGTTCTTAGCAATGCATATTACTAATCAAACATGAAGTTTTAATATATTTACGGTAGGAGATTTACTAAATATCTTCATTGAACATGATCTTTACTTAATATCCTCATGATTTTTGGCATAAAAGAGAAATGTATAATTGTGACTCATACAATGTATCGTTGTCTTTTGCTACAAATACACCTGTGATACTCTGCTTCTGTGCTGCAGGTGTAACTTGTAAACAGGTGTCTGATATGTGACTGAGTGTTGCATTAAAGGTTAAGAGATGTTTCTCTCTGTGCAGAGATGTTGTCCTCATCTGTCCAGTCATCAGCTGCTGATGCTCCACAAACCCCTCACAGGAACAAGAGCATCGGAGCGGCTCATCCCGCCATCTACCTGAACACCCGCTCGCACAAACTGCTCAGGAGAGCCATACGCATCTGGAAGATGCCGATCCCCATCCTGAACCTCACGGGATCTCTGAAGCCGAAGCCCAGGAGCTTCCGGGAGCAGCTGAAGCGAGTGGAAATGCTTCGTAATCGTTCTGAAGACTCGATGATTCGGAAGCCGATGACTCGCTGCGTCAGAGACCTGCAGCTGTGCAGCTCCGGGACCGACTCGTCTCCATCGCCCTCCAGCACCTCGCTGACGTCCCGGCGCAGCCTCCGCACGAGACCGGTCCACGCGCACCGCAGCCGCAGATACCGGAGACAGCTACAGCTCTACCGGATGCTGTCCAACATCAGGAGACGCAGACGGAGCCGTGAGGTCAGTGTCCCTGCAGCACACCTCTCCATCATCTGGAGCTGAATAAATGATCTCTCCAGTGATGTGTGGTTTGTGAGGAGAAGACAATATCTGTCTGAGACACAACTATTAGAAAATCTGGAATCTGAGGGAGACAAAAACATCTAAATATTGAGGAAATCATCTTTAAAGTTGTTCAAGCTTTGTTCAAGTCCGTCTGCGTAATTAACCCTTTCATTACAGGGTCAGTCATCACCCGCGGAATCCTCTTGTGTTAAAGGTCAGTCTGTACAACATTTGCATATCATTTGAATGTTATTTAATTATATTAGTTCTCCAAGCGTGCACGAAGACAATATATACAGGAGATTAGAAATCAAGAATAAAAATAAAAATGTGCACACACATTATGTACAACTGTATAAATATAAACATATTTGTCTATGCATAGTAAGTCTATTTATTGCCTATTTAACACCCATGTGTCATAACATCTTATAAATATCATTTTAGAATTAATATTTTTTTCTGTTCTGCTGACTGAAGCAATTTATTTTTATCAAAAATATAGTAAAAATTGTGAAATATTATTATAATTTAAACAGCTGTTTTCTGTGTGAATCTGTGTTAAAGTGTAATGTATTTCTGTGATGCTCCGCTGTATTTTCAGCATCATTCCTCCAGTCTTCAGTGTCACATGATCTTCAGAAATCAGAATAATATGATGATTTACTGCTCAAGAAACATGAAGATTATTAGCAATGTTGAACATTGTGATGTGATGCATTTTATTTTTCAGGATTCACAAATGAATAGAAAGTTAAAAATAACAGCATTTATATGAAACAAATCTTTTGTCGCATTATACTTGTAATTTAATGCATCCTTGTTGAATAAAAATATGCATTCCTTTCATTCGTTATTAAAAGAAATGCATGTTTTGATTAAAAAAAAAGGTACCTCTGAATCAGTTTTCTCACACGTTATTGATCTCGCAGGCTCCTCTGAGATTCAGGATGATGGCAGAGATTCGTCGTCTACCCAGAATCCTCCAGTGATCCGGCCGCCGCCGAGAAAAACCAGTCGCCGCTTGTGGCGCAGACAACTGGACAGCAGCAGCTCAGACAACAGCCCGATGACCGCCAACACAGCTCACAGACCGAGACCGGCGACCACAGACACACACACTCACAACACAAGTTCCTTCTCTTTCGCTGATGTTTCAAGCGAGTCAGCCGAGTTTGATTTCTCTGACATTGATTCTAGTGCAATCCAAGAAGCTCATGCACACAGAAACATTAACATCCACGATCCACCGGATGAGGAATCGACTCACAAACCTCTTAAGATCACCGAAGCGAACACAGATGAACAGGAAAAACCTGATACAGCATCAGCGCACTCTTTGGTTTCACGGCTGAAGACCTTTAAAGACGATCTCAAACACTGTGAAGATGCCCCTGAGATGAAACAAGAGTCCGTTCAGTTCAAGAGTCCTTCATCCGTCAGAAACACACAGTCTACCGCCGACGCTCTCCAGAAACCAGACACTCCCAGACCCAAGTCAAGTGTGAAATGGAAGAACGTTATGATGCAGAGAGCGCTGTGCTCTTTTACCTTTCCGTCTGAGGATCAGGATCCAACACACGAGTCCTGGAGCAGACCTACGCTGGAGGACGACTCAAGAGACTCAGAAAGAGCTGACGTGACGCCTGAAAGTCCTGAGAAACCAGCCGAGGATAACGTGAAGAACCGAGCTGCGGGAGACGCTTGCATACCACAGGAAAACAGCTCCTGAGGTGCTTAAACTACAGGATAGTAGCACTGCATCAGTGTCTCATCAACGGATGCTCTGCAGTGAATGGGTGCCGTCAGAACGAGAGTCTGATAAAAACATCCCAATAATCCACAGCACTCCAGTCCATCAGTGAACATCTGGAGAAGACAGAACCTGAAACACATCCAGCATTAAGATGATTTTATTGAGTTGATGAGACACTGATGCAGTGCTACATTTCTACAAACCTGATGAATAAAGTAACAAACTCATCTTGATCTCTGATGATCTCAGGGTTTTGGACATTTTCAGCACATTTTAATTTTTAGTTGAACTATTCCTTTAAGAGCATGCGAATATGTGTCTTGTGTACATGTTCTTTAGTCTGGATAAGAAAGTGTTCTTTGAATATTTGCACATTTCTGCAGATTTTTTGCCTATATGTTTCTAAATTGAAGATGTTTTTGTCCATTTCTCGTACAGTCTGACTCCAGTCAATTCACATGAAGACGAGAAGCATCACAAGGGATGAATGTTGGATAGAAGGACCCATTTTTATATGCTTTTATAACGTTTTATATTAGTCCTACAGTGAACTGACATTTCTTTAGCATTGACATCCGTGTGAATGAATTAAAAAAAAATATTATTTCATGTAATTGTAATAAATGACCACACGATGGCACTGTTACACAGTCACAAATCTTTCACTTTTTCACTCATGTGACCTGAAAACAGACTTAACAAATATGAGCATTATTCACATTTGTTGTATCAGTTTAACTTTAATATCATATGTGTGTGTGTGTGTGTGTGTGTGTGTGTGTGTGTGTGTGTGTGTCACAAAAAGTATTTGTATGTTTACTTCACTGCAGGAAAACAAAGGTTGTTTTATTTATGGTGAATTATTTTAAAGTGTTTTACTTTGTTTTTCATGCATCTGCATCTTACCTATAATATATTGGTTAATTAATGAATCATTAATTTAGATTTTAATATGGTAACATTGAGTAAAAACAGAATACTAGAGACTAAACTAATTAAGTAAAGCTGTTAATCAGGTTTCGGGACACTGAACGGATTCTTCTTCATGAATTACCCATGATGCACCGCAGAAACAGCACAAACATCACACATGAATGAAAATACTTGTTAACTCATTTGGACGACCACTGTGATGCTGATTTGTTTGATGTTTATCAAGGGAAGTCCGTTTTGGTTGCTAAGTAACTCGAACAGCTAAAATGGTGATTATCTCCACTACAAGGAATAATGTCTTAGATGCATGAACCACTTCAAACTAATTGTGATTTATTTGCAGAGAATTGTGGCTTACGTGAATATAAAGAGTTTAAATTAAAGCCGACTAATAGTGTAACCCAAGGTCTGTAATGATTGCTGCATCTCACAGGAAGTGGAAAGGCTATTTTAGCTCACAACAAGTAATAGCTTTAGCAGCCTGTGTTTGTTCAGAGGGATTCTGTTAAAGCCACTGGGGACCTGAGACTTTCTGAGCTTCATTAGACTGTCAATTTAACCTCCTCGTGATCAAATATAGTGTAATGCTTCTTCTCAAAACTACCATTAAAGAGATTCTCACGTTTAGATCTGATAAAAGGAGATCTTGTAAAAGGAGTTTGAAGCAAAAGGTTATTTAAGAAGAAGAAGAGACAGAGTGTGATTAGGTCTAACAATCTTGTTTTTGGACTTTTGCACCTGGATGCTCTGCAGTGAATGGGTGCCGTCAGAATGAGAGTCTGATAAAAACATCACAATAATCCACAGCACTCCAGTCCATCAGTGAACATCTGGAGAAGACAAAAGATGAAACACATCCAGCATTAAGATGATTTTAACTCAAACACATAGAGTCTATAATCCAGAATAACACTTCCTCCAGTGAAGACGTGCATCTGCTGTTGTCTCTCACATATTTGTTTAGATCTGTTTAAATGCTGCTTGATCTGTGCAGATTTCTCTCCTGATTCAGACCAGAACACTTTTTCACTGGAGGAAGTGTTATTGATTATAAAAATGATTCGCAAACCCCCTCCGAGCTCCCGAACTAATTAAAATGATTCACGCTCCGAATGCTCTGACTCAAATGATTCGCAAACCCCCTCCGAGCTCCCGAACTAATTAAAATGATTCATGCTCCGAATGCTCTGACTCAAATGATTCGCGAACCTCTGACTCAAATGATTCGCGAACCCGCTCCGAACTCCTGAACTGACTCAAATGATTCGCGATCCCGCTCCGAACTCCTGAACTGACTCAAATGATTCGCGATCCCGCTCCGAAGTGACTCAGATGATTGATCCCACTCCGAAGTGACTCAAATGATTCGCGATCCCGCTCCGAAGTGACTCAAATGATTCGCCATCCCGCTCCGAACTTCCGAAGTTACTCAAATGATTCGCGATCCCGCTCAGAGCTCCCGAACACTCAAATGATTCGCGATCCCTCTCCGAGCTCCCGAACAGACTCAAATGAATCACGAACCCCAAACTGGTTAGGCTGCACTTTAGTCAAAATTAATTAATTTTATAAAAAGTAATGGACAATGCACCATATGGCAACGGTAACAGAGTTAATTTATTTAAAAAGTAATGCCTTACAGTATTAGTTACTTTCAAAAATAACTGTGTCACAGTAATGCGTTACTAATAACCCCTTACTGCCCAACACTGCTAATATCTGTGCAGATGCTTTCCGACCCATCATTTTCATATTCTTCAATGGCAGTTATCACAGCAATAGCTCTTGCAGCTATTAATATGTTAAATTTTGTACACTGCTGAATTTTTTTTAAATAAACATATCAGCATGATGCATGATGAGACACAGAAGGCAAATCTTACTTGAAATGGTCTACCGATGGAAGAAAACAGCATGTTTCTACATGTAAAATTCTTTTTGATGTTCATATTTCATATTTCAGTTTTTATGCAAAACAACCCCAATATATATATATAAAGATGCATGCTCAGAATAAATATATTTAGATGAGATCTTTATATTTCACAGGTGTTGATGGAGAATCACCCACATACATGTGCTTCATAAGAGTTATTATCTTTAGCTCGAAGGAAAAACAGCTGGTACAATCACATTATGGGGCATAAAGTAACCTTAAGCCATGTGTTTTCTCAGAGAATAAAACTGCTGCATTGTAGTCTGAAATTGCTATTTTTGGGTTTAATGCACATCAGATGCAGGGCTTGACATTACATTTATGCATTTAGCAGATGCTTTTATCCAAAAAAAAAAAAGCATCTTATAGTGCAAAAAGCATCTTATAGCGCATTCAGGCTATACATTTAATACATTTTTCAATTGAACCCATGACCTTTTGTGCTGCTAACACAATGCTCTACCACCAAGCCACAGGAACTAGCTAGTGGTTTTCCAAAATTTTCACTGGCCATAATTTTGTTGCTGTGAAATTATATTCTATATGAATATAAAAGTTCACAACTGCATACAAAAATTTACTTATTTGGTTTCCAGATAATTTTTGCCTATGTCTTTTTACTAACCTTATTAAATGTATGCATCATTTTTTATATTAAATAGTTAAATGTAACTAATAATTACAGTTAATATAATGAGACACTATAAGACTGTTAGCAATCAAATGAAATCAGAATCAACAAAACAGATCTTTCCATCAAAAGCAGCTGAAGTGGAATTTAGATGCATTTTTACACAGACAAATGTAGTAAAGCTCACATGTAGTCTTGAATGCACTTATAGCTGCAAAATTACAGCTGCATGAATAAGGTTTGTTTTTGTTTTAATAAATATACAAATATGAAATTATCTTAAATATAAAAGTAAACTGACGGCAGGTGACAGCATCTTACTGAGTGAGTCATTGAGTCATTCCTTTAAACGATTTGTTCAGACGACTGATTTATTCAGGAACGAACCAAGTGCCTCCTGCAGGGTTACTGAATCATTGATTTGTTCGATACACTGAATCATTTAGTCGTGAATGTGTTGCCCAGATTAATGTATTAAACTGAGAAATTAGTCTCCCTTGCAGTAATGTAAATCTAGTACTGTATGTCGACCTAATTATGAATATGTGTGAGTCAATTATAGCTTGAAAACATGCTCTAATTATATTAGTTTTAGCATTCATAATAAACGCCTTACTTAATTAAATTATTTAGAGTCATTTCTGTTTCAGTGATTATTATTCAGCAGGTATAATTATGATTATATTAGATTAATGCAGCACGTTAAAGAACAAACGGTCGTGACGTGTGAACGCGATTCATTTCAGGAGTCGGTTCATTTGAATCGTTCGTTTAAATGATTAGATTTTTTCAGGTCAGCCTTCAGAAACGTCCTCTTGCCAGTTAATATAAATATATAAAATAGTTCTGGCGAATCATTAATCCCACACAAAATATGTGTGTGTTCTGTGTGTATTTAATATGTATATATAAATATACACACATACTTTTAAAAATATTTACATATATATTGTCTATATTTGTATTCATATAATTTATATTATAATAAATAAATGTAATATATATATAGAAAAAAAATCTGAAATATATACATGCATATCTGTGTGTGTTTATATATACATGATAAATATACACAGCACACATACATAATGTAAACAAAAACTTGTATTTTGTATGTAATTAATCGCGATTATTGTTTGAAAGCACTAATATAGAATATAATACAAAAACAAAACTGAGATAATTTATAAATATTATTATCATTTATTAAATATGACTTTTGCGTAATGGTCAAGTAATTTATAAACGAGTCGCTTCAAATGAATCAACCGGTTCGTGAATCGAACATCAGTGGCGCGAGACAGGCGCGCGCGCGGGAGTCAGTGCAGAGTTGATCAGAGACGGACACGATTAGAACTGAGCTGTTTTCACTTATTTTATTAAACCACTTCGTTTGTTTCACCCTTTGAGCTGAAGGACAGTAAGGTAAGATCTTTGTGACTCGCATTAACCGATAAAACACAAATGTTATTAACTATTTCAGCTGCTTTGCTCAGTTTCTGCACCTGAGGTGAAGTTCTCTCAGAATCACCGTTTGTACAGACATCACTGGTAATGTGGAAAAAGGTTCAGATGTAAGGATAATAAACATTCTCTTAAACATTCATATTCCCAGACGAACAAAACATGTGATGTGTTATAAGTCGGTTGAAACGAGCTGTTTTTCCTCACAGTGCGTTTATTTATGTAATTTAACTTACAACAGTTTCTATGTTAACCTTCTTGGCTATTAACGTTTAGTTATTAAACATTTCATATTTGTTGTACATCGACATTCATTGTACAGAATTTGAATGATGTGGGCTATGTTGTCGCAATTTATTTTCTTTTTTTTTTTTTAGCAAATCTAACAGTAAAGCAATCCTGAAATGGCAGAAGGGAAAAATATAACGTAGTATTACATTTTTATTTTTATTTTTTAACCCAACAAATATACCCGTGTTATCTTGTTTCAGTTATAATAATAATAATAAAGCAATTTAAAAAATGATACAAATAAAACACAACCTGTCAGTAAGTTTGTGATATTATCATTTTAGTTTTGATGACATGAAACTTAACAAAAGCCACTGTTTTGTGTAACGTTAATTGGACTTTTGATTAAAAACATCTTAGTTTCTTGATTCTACGCCTGTGTGTTCCTTATATATTCAGTCCTCCAGAAATATAAATAATCACCGACGCAAACCACTTACGCTTCACAATATGAACGATTTTAAAAGCTGAGGTCAACTGGGTTCAGATGTTTTTAAGAGGGATTTTCCGTTTTAAATGTGTTTTATTTCAATGGTATTAGATGCTAAATGTCAGCAGTATTTATGGAAGCTTGTTGCCACCATGGAATATATATATATATATATATATATATATATATATATATATATATGTAACTGGGACTTTTCCCCTCAAAATTGTGTTGACTTTTTTTCTTGCAGTTATGAGTTTTCTCTCAGAATTGAAAAAAAAAAAAAAAAAAAAAAAATATATATATATATATATATATATATATATATATATAGACAAGTCAAGTCACCTTTATTTATATAGCGCTTTAAACTAAATACATTGTGTCAAAGCAACTGACCAACATTCATTAGCAAAACAGTGTGTTAATAATGCAAAAATAATTATATATATAATTATTTTCTTTTTTTATTCAGGGACAGAGACACAAATAAATCTGAATTTATAGCATTCAGTTCTGATGTTTTTCTGTGTTTTTGTGTTTTTCATAACTGCCAGAAACATAGCTCAAACTAAATGTCAGTAGTATTTATTAAAGCTGGTTTCCACCAAGGAATAAAAAAATATATAACTGGGACCTTTTCCCTCACAATTGCATTGACTTTTTTTCTTGCACTTATGATTTTTTTTTCTCATTTTTTTCTCAGTTTTTCTGTATTTTTTCATAACTGCGAGAAACACAGTCCAAACTGTGAGCTAAAAAAAAAAAATCCCAGAAAGTTTTTATTAACTAGCAGAACAGGTTTTCAGAGCTGAAACTGAAGGATACGATTTAGTTTGTTTATTTGTGTGTTTGTTCCAGTATTGCTTTGCATTCATGGAGGCCACTGAGGGATCATGGGATGCCTCCTCCGTCTACATCATCTCAGATCTGGTCTCCTGCATCAACCAGACCAACAGCACCAACTCCAGCACAGCAGGGGGCGACGTCCTGTTCCCTTACTACCAGCACTCTCTGCCGACGGCCGCGCTCTTCACGCTGGCGTATCTCTTCATCTTCCTGCTGTGTCTGATGGGGAACGCTCTGGTCTGTGTGATAGTCCTGAGGAACCGGCACATGAGAACCGTCACCAACATCTTCATCCTGAATCTGGCCGTCAGCGACCTGCTGGTCGGGATCTTCTGCATTCCCACCACGCTAGTGGACAACCTCATCACAGGTGTGGGAATCTAGTTTTTGATGCGTAACAATATTCACCTGTGCAAAACTGACTGTCGCAGACTCTGAGTACAACACAGCGTTCCCGAGTTACATACTGAATGCTTGGTGCTTGATAATTCAAGGTATACCGTTCTTCAATAAAACATTTATTGTCATTGTCAGGTTGGCCTTTCAGCAACACGATATGCAAACTGAGTGGACTTGTGCAAGGGACGTCCGTCTGTGCCTCCGTTTTCACATTGGTTGCCATTGCTGTGGACAGGTAAGTGTTAATCATTTTGAAATGAAACGAAATAAGAACTGAACAAACACATGTTTGTGAAGGAAACAGTCGAGCGGTGTTATTGTGTGAGCTGTGGCTCGTATCTGAAGTGTGCAGCTCTGCTGGAAGCACTAATTAACACACTGTTAGAGCAGATTGAGGTGTAGACTCACGAAACGCAGCGGTCATTATGACAGATACATGATGCTGAAAACACTAGACCAGGACTGTGAAAGCTGAGCTCAGTCAGCAGTACTTACAGCTAGATGTGCTGGTAATGCGTGATAAAAGCATGAAAACATGAACATTTGCATGCAGGTCAGTGTTATTAACCTGTATGTTAGGATAGACGCTGAGATATATCAGTGTTTTGATGACATGGAAAACCCTTTTACGTATGTACAAATGTATTCATCAGTAAACGATGCTAAAGAATTTTTGTTGTAAAGTTATTGCACCTTTTCATGGATTAAGTATTAACAAAGCTCCTCAAGATGTGTGAAACATAATAACATATGCTTAACTGTGAGTTAATGTATTAGAATTACACACACACACACACACACACATATATCAGGGGTGAGGGAAAATTAAATCTGGGTTAATGTCCCCGTGTGTTTTCTCCTCGTCTGAAACCCAGGTTTCGCTGCATCGTTTACCCGTTCAAGCCCAAACTTACGCTCTTTGTGGCAAAGGTGTCTATAGGGATGATATGGGTGCTGGCTCTCACCATAATGTTTCCCTCCGTGTTAATGTTAACCGTCCAGCAAGAGAAAGGGCACGTCATGGTTCACGGTGACAACAGCACATACCCGCTGTACTCCTGCTACGAGACCTGGCCCGACCCAGAGATGAGGAAGGTGTACACCACCGTCCTGTTCCTGCACGTATACGTCATTCCCCTGGCGCTCATCATGCTCATGTACGGCCGGATCGGAGCAAAGCTGTACGCTACAGCCGTCCTGACCCGAGCCGAGCAGCCCGATGTCCCCGCGTCTCACAGAAAGATCCGGGTCATTAAGATGCTGATGGTGGTGGCTGTGCTCTTCATGCTGTCCTGGCTGCCGCTGTGGACGCTCATGCTGCTGACCGATTACGCCCGTCCAGACGAGGACAGTCTGGAGCTCCTCACTAGCTATGTGTTCCCTCTCTCTCACTGGCTGGCCTTCTCCAATTCCAGCGTCAACCCTATTATCTACGGCTACTTCAACGAGAACTTCAAGAGAGGCTTCCAGGCCGCGTGTCAGCATCAGGTTTGTTGCTGGAGCCGAGAGAAGACGAGATTCAGCGTCAAACGACCCAGAGCTGGAAGCCCTTTGAATACGGCTGCTAGCGGACACCCGCTCAGCTTAGGCTCGAGAACCAACCGGATCTTCACCGAAAGTGACCTGACGGGATGTGTTCGTCTGGAGCTGGAGCACCGCAGGAGCTCGATGGACACCAAGGGCTCTTCAGCCGAAGGGGGAAACAGCAGCACGTCTACAAAAAGAGAAGTTCACTTTGAGATTGAGAAGGTGTCTTCAGCAGGAGGGAAAATATACAGCGCCTGGGAGCTTTGAAACCTCAGGAGACTGATGGATGAGCTAGAGACATTTATTGGTGCTTGGTATTTCGGTTCTCAATTTCTTAGTCACGCTTTAAGCTCTGGAAGCTGCTTCATGTGGAGCCCTATGATTTCTGCAGTGTGGATGTAATCAGAAAATACAGTCATAAAGACATAATTTACTGTATAACGCGGATTTATCAAACTTCGACTTCGATTACACTTAAATCAAATCGTGATATGTACCAGTGTCTGTAAATCTTATAACTATTTAATATTTAATATTTAAATTTAAACACATGATAGGTAAAAATTAGCCTGAATGGATAAATTAGCTTTGGATAAAAGCGTCTGCTTAATGCATAAATTTAATTGAATTTAATTTAAATTTAATTTATAAATTTGAATGTGATTTCTTATTCTTACAACTTCTCAGAACTGTTCTAAAAGAGTCACTTCATGAGCCTTTGGCCGTTTTATTTGAGAGAAACTATATCATGTACATTCAGAAACCTGTCAAAATAAAAGTTCGGTTTAACTTGTAGACATTGTGCCAGAAATATATTAACCTACTATTTTTCAGTGTAATGTACTAATACTAAAATTAATTAGTTAATAAAAATTTTTAAGGAATAATCATGTTTAATTTTTCTGATAACCAGAAGTATTTAAATACGCTACACATAATTTCTGAGGAAGGTTATTGTAGCAATCAATTAGATTTTTTTTATGCATACAAATAATTAGATATGTTATAACAGAATTTGGTATGGTGAGGAAAGAAAAATAAAAAAATTCCCCTAGGTCCCTAAACGTGATTTTTGTTAAACTTTTAATAAATTTATGTGAGATTGTATAATTTTTTTAAATGATTTTAGATGAATGCTTTTTGATTGATAACATTTAATTTAACCATTTAGAAAGTAGTCAAGAAAAATTCAAACTGAAAAAAGTTAATTGATTTTATAAGGTCATATTCATATTAATAAATAGATCATAATAAATCATTTATGGACACTCAATTATGAGAAAATATTAATTCTCTTCTGCTCACCAAGGCTGCATTTATTTAATAAAAAATACAGTAAAAATAATGAAATTGTGAAATTTTATTCTAATGTAAAACATCTGTTTTCTGTGTGAATCTGTGTTAAAGTGTAATGTATTTCTGTGATTCTCCGCTGTATTTTCAGCATCATTCCTCCAGTCTTCAGTGTCACATGATCTTCAGAAATCAGAATAATATGATGATTTACTGCTCAAGAAACATTTCTGATTATTAGCAATGTTGAACACAGAATATTTTTGTGGAAACTGTGATGCATTTAATTTTGTAAGATTCACAGATGAACACCAAGTAAAAAAAAGAAATAGAAATCAACTGTAACACGTTTGATCACTTAAATGCACAAAATAAAATGTAATTTAAAAACAAATGTATTTCCACTACACCGTAAATGTCATATCTGACTAATTCATCATAGCTTGCTGCGAGGCATTTAATTTGACATTCATAATCTTGTTGCGTGCATACTGTGATTTGTAAAAATGTAGGTCGTTTTATGAACTAATCATGAATATTAATGAGAGACGAGTTAAATGCACAAGATGAACGTGATATTCCTTAATATCTTTGCATCGGATTCTAAGGAACATCTGCCTGGAAACGTTTGTGAGGCATTTGAACATTTAATGGAGGAAAAGTGTTTGAGCTGACATTTAACGAGTGAAAAGAATAGCTCTCGCTCTCTGTAGAAAAACAGTAGAGCTATTGACAAACGGAAGCACTTGTGAGAAAATGACAGGAAAACTAGATCCACCTGCAGCAGATTACAGCACCGTGAGCCTCTCTCATCATTTCCCTTGAGAGATGACCAGCCAGAATACACTGGAAGATGAAGATTACTCTGGTGATGTGTCTGGAGGATTGAATGTGCTCCGATGTGTTTAGCTGAAGCTGTGTTGCTCTACGTTTACAGCCACCACACGTTATTAAAGTCAATATCAACGTTTACTTTCTTAATTAATGTCGCTGGTCTCACTCATGAGGGACTTTCTGCTAAACAACAAATATTTGTCTTCATGAAGTTTCCTTTCCACTGACATCATTTTCATTTGTCCCCAAACTTTTAGTAAATAACACCACTTTTTCAGTCTAATCAAATCCTGTCTGGCTTTTTGTTGTTTTGTTGTGTTTCTGTCCTAAATATATCATGAATGAGCCGCTACATACTGTATTCTGTTCTGTTCTTTTGCAGAATGAGCTAAAGAAACGTAAGCTCCCGAGTGAGATTGATTTATCTGCAGAGGAATTTCTAATATGAGAATGACTTTGTTTACATTTTCTTTAATATTTGTATCACTGTGAGTAATGGCACATGGAGTCAGTCATTTATCATGAAACACGATGTGCATTACTCTGTGAAACAGGTTTTCATGAGGTTTATTAGTGTGAGTCTCTGTGCTTGCAGATGTGTAATATTCTGCACCACATCACGCTTTTATTTTTAGATGTTGTTTGTCTTGCTGTTGCTGACAGTTTATACGAGAGAACTTTAAACAATGATTTAGTGTCTGGTTTTGTATGGGATGTTGATGTCTGTGTCATATTTAGTAAGTGAATGTCACACAGGGGTTAAACATCAGCAAACACTGGCTCTTTGTCCCTCATGTAAGTGACTCATTTCCCTGTAGGTGAAGGGAATTATAATCTGCCTCCATCTACTTCCAACCTTTTCTCTCTGTGTCTCTGCGGCCCACGTCATGTGGAGCGTTAGAATAAACCCACGGGGGGCACAACCACACAAAACAGCCCAGCCTTTAAGATTTAAAACACTGCTACATGTAATTAGGAGTTTTGTGGTGTTTTATTTCACTGTAACAGTGGGAATTATTTGTATTACAGATATGAGTGTGTGAACCGAACGCACACTTATTTTCATCCGCTTAATAACAAAAATCAAATACATTTTTTTTAAATGTGTAATTTATGCACGTAAAACAACATTAGCATCTGGATTAGCATTATGGAATGAGAAGAATTTTTAATAATTCTATTTATATCAGAGGAGAGGTCACTAAAGTGGTCAAGAGTCAGCAATTACACTTCAGGATTTCACTTCTGAAATCATGTGAACTGAAATGTAATATATTATTCCCTCGTAATCTTTCCCTTGTACAATAAATAAATATATAAAATAATTAATAGTGTGATTTAGGTACTTGAAATCACATTTGCAAAATCATTTGAATTTCACACAGTAAGAAAAATAATAAAAACTTGAATCCAGTTGCTGGCTTAATTTTTTTTTTTTAAGTATAATCAACTTGGTCATTCAAATGATGTTTAACTTAAATTATATTAAACTGATTTTAAAATAGTGTTGAAACTTGTAACTTGCATTAAAAAATGTTAAATTGTTAATCTTAGACAAAAAATGTTTTTTACAGTGCAGTTTTGACAAATTATTATTTGTAAATTATTACAAATATCTACTTATATTTGAAATAATATTTCCACCAACTAATCACATACTTCTCTGTCATACAGAATTTAAACGTATCAGATTTCTTTAATGGTACTAAAATCTGAGCAGAAATCCATGAAGTCGTTGCATTAAAAATGTTGCACACACTGCAAAAAAACGAATCTCTTCCTCAGTATTTGTCTTGTTTTCCAGTGCACATGTCTGTGAAATTGAACAAAATACAGTGTATTTGATTAAAACAAGAACAAATATCTGTCAGTTTCTATTTCTCATAAATGAACCTTTATAAAACCTGCTGTCAGTTAAAATCACATCGATGCTAATAGCAATAATAAATGACAACATTTGAATTTGTTTGTTAAAGTTATGAAATCCAAATGCATGGCAGTTTTCAAACATATACATTTTTAAATTATACATTTCAAAATCGGTTTAAATTTTGGATGTAGTGCATTGTCTGCATAGAAGAGTCCCTTCAAATCATGTCCTTTCCCAAAAAGTACAAAAGCGCAGAAGGTCCGGAGTGACATCAGTGCAAGTCAATTAAAAAAATGTAATTTTTAGGTGAAATATTTCTATATGACAGTCCATTTCTTCCAAGCGCTGCTGTCTATGTATAGTCTGATGTTGGTGAATCTCTGAACAGCACAGCTGGAGTCTGAATGAAGGCTGTGGTTAAAACCTGACTTCACCCTCCCATCACTGTTCGTCGTGATGTCACTGGTGCTGTATGTATAGAAAGAATCAAAAGAAGCACAATAAATGCTGCCATCAGCCACCTGCAGGGAAGCTTAATCAAGCATTCAAATCAAGCATCAGGAAAACTACTCATGTTTGAGCCGCTTATGATTTCCCAATCACAGCAATCCAGCCCTTAATTAGTCCTCTTTCAGAGTGATGCTGAACACTTCATCTCATCAAACTAATGCTGTTACATCCCACCTGAATGACTTTACACTGACACCTAGTGGATGTTCAGTGATACAGCTGCGAATACAGCTCCATAATGTTCACGACTGGTCAGAGTAGTAATAACGTGAATATAGTAACATTATATAAATAATATGATATACACACATCTACATGACAAATGAGTCCCTGGAGCACTAAACCAGTCATTAGGGTCAATTTTTGGAAATTGAGATTTATGCATCATCTGAAAGCTGAATAAATTATCTTTCCATTGATGTATGGTTTGTTAGGAGGACAATAACTTCGAAGATTTTTAGTAATTAGAAAAATGTATGAAATTACTATTACAAATAAATAAATATTTTGAATTATTATTATTATTTTAAGAAATTTGATATTGTGTTTTTTAGTATTACTATAATTATTTAAATAAAAATAAATAATGTTGTTATTATTTTACTAAATATTATGATTATTATTACTTTTTATAATATGAAATTTAACATATTTTTATATTAATTAAATAGTAAAATTATTATTACTACTAAAATATTAAATTTGATATTTTTTATTATCGAACAGTATTATTATTATTTATATCAATATTATTTGAATTATTGAACAGTTCTTTAAAATACTTCAAATTATTATTTTAAATTAAATATTTAATAAAATAATTATTAGAATTATTCAACAATTCTTTAAATAAAAATAAAATCCAGGATCTCTGCGCCTCTAACAGCAGTTTTATATTTAAGCCTCATGTATGTATTAGTGTGGTCTGATGATTCATCCCATCTAAAATTGAAGTTTTAGTTTACATTATATATGTATGTGTACTGTGACCAAAACATAGCATACAAAATATTTGTAGCAATAGACAACAATACATTGAATGGGAAAAATTACAGATTTTTCTTTCATGCCAAAAATCATTAGGATATTAAGTAAAGATCATGTTCATGAAGATATTTAGTAAATCTCCTATCAGTAAATATATCAAAACTTAATTTTTGATTAGTAATATGCATTGCTAAGAACTTCATTTGAACAACTTTAAAGATGATTTCTTAATATTTAGATTTTTTTTTTTGCTCCTTCAGATTCCAGATTTTCAAATAGTCATGATTTTCATGTAGTCAAACATTTAAAAATGTGATGAAGCTTTTTCTGCTCTTGAAAATAAAGTTTTTTCTTTGGCATTGATTCCAATGAAGTCAATGAAAAGTCTTTAGATTATTCACATATTCTTCTCGCTAAGAAAAATGTTATTGAAAGTTTCTTTGGCCAAGTGGCAAAAACTAAATATTTTCAAATAAAATACTATAAATTACATTTAATTTAATAAATTAAAAATTGCAGCAAATTAAATTAATTTTTTTCAAATAAATGTATAATTATTTTTATATCCTTATATTTTCAATTTTTGCTTTGCAAAGAACACATTCTAAATAACTTTGAATGAAACTTTTTTTATATATAAATTTAATTTAAAGCAATGAATAATGTGAATGAAAAAGATTTGATTCAAAATGCATAAGTAAAATATTGGATTAAATGATTCAATAATATACCTTTATTATCAATAAAATAAAACAAATGATTTTAAAAAGCACTTACTGAGGGGAAAACCATGCGACGCCAAATGACTCACCGTTTCGAAGTCCTCGCTTCAGAGCGCGTGTGGTGAATCATTTGATCCAAATTGGCAATTTAAAGCGAGTTATGTATCAGATCATTTGATTCAGTTGGGAACTTCGGAGCGAGTTCGCGAGTCTTTTGATTCAGAACTGAAAACCGGTTCGTCAATCATTAATCAGATCGGAACTTCAAATCGTTTTATTTGGGGAAGGGTTTGTGAATCCTTTGATTCGGATCGTGTCTTCGGAGTGTGTGCGTATGTAATACATTTATTACACTATATGTATGTTATAAATGTACACATTTGGAGGACACATGGATAGTTTCCATACTTGTCTAGATCAACTTGAAATAAAGAAAAGAGAGGTTTAGAGTTAGTAAATTTTTTCATATTAATTTTGTAATTAATTTATATTTTCTTAAATTCTATATTGAGTGAAACATATTTTTATTTATTTATTTCTCTGTGTGTCTTGTTTTGATTGAGAGCAGTGCGCATGCGCAGCTCGCCATATTGCGCAGTAGGGCGTGAGGTGCGTCGAGACTCTCGCGGTTAACATTGTTTATTTTTGTTGAGCCCAGTGACCGCTTCTGTCATTCTTTTAACATATATATTACGCTTAACAACGTCTAACAGAGTTCTCGCTCAAATGAAGAGCTCTTGACGTCTGTCGACGCTTTAAATAGTTGTAGAGTCCGGCTCAAGTGTGTTACGCGCGGTTAGCCGCTAACAAGATTCACTTCAAAACCACCGAAACTGGACGGATAAACACAGACTCGTTTACAGGACACAGAACCGGTATGCCATTTCAATACACATTTTTACATTTAAATGTGTTTAGTTTTTCTACATCATAAGTTAAAATCTAAATCAGAAGGCGATTGTGTGCTAGCATTAGCATGTTATGCTCACGTTGTTTACATGCGCCTCAGCTCATTTCTACATCACTCTTCACGTTCACGAGTTCACGGCTCTTCTACACCTCTATAAGTCTTCACAGCTTGTCTGAAATCACTTATCGTGGTGTGAGACGCTTGTTAAACTCTTAGTTTGTGCTGTCAGAGGATTGATCAGAATCACTTCAGCTCATGGTTTACTAAAACCGATATCGGAATATGAAATTGAAGTTCTGACGTAAAACAAATCGCATTTTTATTTTATATAATGCTTTTATTTAAATTTATTATAATTATATATTTAACATGTATAGTATTTTTATATATTTTATTTATATTTGAATACATAATGTGTCTTTTATATATAATTTTTTTATGTTTTCCATATACATATACGAAAGAAGCCACTGAATTTAAAATAAAAAAGGAAGTTGTGACTGACTTTCACAATTATATAATTATATAAATGATTGTGAGTTATAAAGTGAAAATTGCATGATTTAAACTCATGAGAAAATTTTTTTCTTAATGTTTACGTTTTTCTGACGGTGCTGTGAAAAGTAGTCAGAAAGAATCCCAGGATGCAAACTCGCAGTTGCGAGGAAAAAGACAGAAATGAGAAATATAGTTGCAATTACTTTTTTTTAATTTTTTTTTTATAGTGGTTGCAGAAACATGTTTCCTTAATATTAACTAATCTCTGATATTTTGTTTCCTATAAAAGCATGCATTATGATTGAGGAAGAACCTTCAGTCGCTCATTAACATGATCAATCTCAATTCTTCCGCAGGTACAGTTTGGATGGACTCTTCACTGCCGGCAGTGCATTGCTGAAACGAGTCTGAAGCAGCACACAGGAGTCTCTCTGAAGCCTATAACCAGCGCAGGATGTCCATCACAAACCCCCCCACCAGTAACGACGCCTGTCTGAGCATCGTGCACAGTCTGATGTGTCACAGACAGGGCGGCGAGAGCGAGACCTTCGCCAAACGAGCCATTGAGAGTCTGGTGAAGAAACTGAAGGAGAAGAAAGACGAGCTGGATTCGCTCATCACCGCCATCACCACCAACGGCGCTCATCCCAGCAAATGTGTGACCATACAGAGAACACTAGACGGCCGTCTGCAGGTGCGACCGGACCGCATCCACACTCTTCACATTGAATCTGTGTGTATATACATGTGTGTGGTCCTCTCTTCTGCCTTTAGGTGGCCGGTCGTAAAGGATTCCCACATGTCATCTATGCACGGTTGTGGCGATGGCCGGACCTTCATAAGAACGAGTTGAAACACGTCAAGTACTGCCAGTTTGCCTTTGACCTGAAGTGTGACAGTGTGTGTGTGAACCCTTACCATTACGAGAGAGTCGTGTCTCCAGGAATAGGTTCGTTTAATGTTTGTTTAAATAGCGTAAAGCTTGTTCATGATGGACTTGATTTAATTCAACTATCCTGTGTTTTCTTCTAGATTTATCTGGACTTACACTGTCAGGCTCTGGTGAGTGATACTCTATGAGAAAAAAGTTTCTCTCTTGTGTGAAACAAACGTTATTTTGAAGAATATTGGTAACTAACAGGTGATGGTCACACTTGACCTCCATAGTAGTTTTTTTTTCCATACTATTGGAGTCAGTGGGGACAAACAACTGTATCTATGAATATCTATGAAGTCATTAATTCAGGTTTGGAGGAGAGAAAATGATGACACACATTTTTATTTTTGGGTGAACTGTCCCTTTAAGGACACATGCTTCAGCAAAGTTATTAGACTGCTGTCACGTTAAGACACAATATTATAAATGATTGTTATACAACACGTTATGTTGTGTATATATATACATATCTATTATGTATTTAGAAGAATTTTTAATTTAAATACAAATACATGTGCACACACGACACAAAACAACATCATGTATATATTAAGAATTATCGGTTATCAGTATCAGCCAAAATGTGGTTCACCCCTGTTTTCAGGTCCGTCGGGTCTGATGGTGAAGGACGAGTATGATTATGAAGGCCAGCAGTCTCTGCCCAGCACTGAGGGACACATGCAGACGATTCAACACCCTCCCTCTCGCCCGGTGGCCCAGGAGCCCTTCAACACGCCCTCCATGCTCCCGCCAGCAGAGGGCAGCAGCTCGGCCTCCACCTCCGCCTTCTCCAGCATCGCAGTGGGATCCACAAGTACGACACGCATCACAGTCACTCGCTCATATCCTTAAACGCATAGGCCATGCTGAAAAGCTTTCTCGTTTGTGGAGGCGTCTCATTCTTCATTGGTGTGCAACAGGGCTCGGTGCTGTGACCGTAGAAGTTTTGCTATAGCCTTTAAACTCCTTTGTTGTTTGCACATGAGAACTGCATAGAAACATAAACTAAAGCGAAAATACAGAGTGGGACATGTTGAGCAACTTCCTGTATATGTAAAAGTCCACATATACAGGACTATAGATTAAGATTTGCATTGATTATATGGAATGGCTCGTACAGTGATGCACGCTTGCGGTCACGCCGTCCAGTCCTGGTGTTTCATTGTTTGTGTGTGTGTTGACGTGTGCATGCCGCCCTCTCTCCCCAGCTCAGCCCAATAGTGTTCTCTCAGGAAGCCACAGCAGCGATGGTCTGCTGCAGATTGCCTCTGGGACGGGGCAGGGCTCACAGCAGAATGGTTTCCCCCCCGGCCAGCCCTCCACGTACCACCACAGTAAGCCCTCAGTGAACCTCCACCCAGCAGCTCCTCCTAGAGTCCGAAAGCTTTTCAGCATCTCCTGCATTCAGTATTCAGAGCATATGAGTAGATGTGATGTCCGGAGTCAGACGTGTGCTCTCTGCTCTTCTGTCCACAGACGCCAGCTCCAGCTGGACGAGGAACAGTAACTTCCCCCCCACCGTGCCTCACCATCAGAACGGTCATCTCCAGCATCATCCGCCCATGGCCCATCCAGCACACTTCTGTAAGTGTCTCGCCTCAGATTTTGGTACAGTAGTATTGTTTGTCATGACATCCCTAGTCTGGAGTTTTTTTTTTTTTCAAAAATAACATACAATAAGATATAACATGCTTGTAATTATCAACAATACGAAGAAATGTTAATAAAAAAACAAAACGTTTTGATTATTTAAAACTTGCACTTGCAGGATACGAGCAGGACCGATATAGATATAATTAATTCTTACGACTTATTCGTTTATGGATACTGTCCCATGTTTCATTAACTTGTTCCCTATAAAAAACATAATTTAACGACTTAAGACGGTGAAGATTTGGGAAAGAAACAATAAATATTTCTGAATTCTTTTAAATTTGTGATCAACTGGAACAAACGACACAATGTATCGAGTAGCATGACTGCTAAAGCATGGTTACAATGTAACATGAATTTAAATAATTTAACATAAATGTAACATTTGCCTCTTAAATCCATTATTTCTCTTATAAACAAAGCTTTGTACCTTACTTGTGTCTCAACACACTTGTTTCTGAGGAAGGGTTTCATAAAACCAGGAAGTCATCAGAGATGGGACTGAGCAGAGTAGAATAAAGGTGTAACACATGTTAGACTGCACCTCATAAACACAATAAGTCAGCCACCTCTTTAAAGTCTTTGATTTATGACTCCAAAAGATAACCGTCTATGACACAATCTGTGTTATTTCTCCTCAGGGCCCGTTCACAACGAAATCGCGTTCCAGCCACCGATATCCAACCACCCGGGTAAGAGTTTGATTCTGTCTCGATCTCATCTCGCTCGTGTTCGGGTGTCTCATGGTCTCCTGCTCTTGGGCAGCTCCAGAGTACTGGTGCTCCATCGCTTACTTCGAGATGGACGTTCAGGTGGGCGAGACCTTTAAAGTTCCCTCATCCTGTCCCATCGTGACCGTGGACGGGTACGTGGACCCCTCCGGAGGAGACCGCTTCTGTCTCGGTCAGCTCAGCAACGTCCACCGAACGGAGGCGATCGAGAGAGCGAGGTAGAGCTGACGCCGTGGCCCTGGTGAAGCTGGTGATTACTGAGCTTGATCTGCTGTGTTGTGTCCTGTTTTCAGACTGCACATTGGGAAGGGTGTCCAGCTGGAGTGTAAAGGGGAAGGGGACGTCTGGGTTCGCTGTCTGAGCGATCACGCCGTCTTCGTCCAGAGCTACTACTTGGATCGTGAAGCCGGTCGAGCTCCAGGAGACGCTGTGCACAAGATCTACCCCAGCGCTTACATCAAGGTCAGAACGAGAGAGACGTCTGATGTCTGCACAACCATTCAGAGCACTGTTACACTTCTTGTTTTTATGCTTAAACTCTTTTCTAATACTAACTGAATTGGAGTGGTCACTTAAAATATAACCAGAACACTTCACAAGGCTCAAACACGTAGACTAATGCATCTGCAGTGTTGACGCGGTGCATCTGAAGCAGTGTTGTGTCCCGCAGGTGTTTGATCTGCGTCAGTGTCACAGACAGATGCAGCAGCAGGCAGCGACAGCACAAGCAGCAGCAGCCGCTCAAGCAGCAGCGGTGGCCGGAAACATCCCCGGCCCCGGATCTGTGGGAGGAATCGCTCCTGCTATCAGTAAGAGATGCACTTCCACCTAATTCAGGATCGGACAATCATCGCAGATTTTAATAGCATAGACATTAGAGGTGTTTCAAAATAAAGTGTAGTTCTGTCGTAATGCATGATTTCTGATGAAGTTGTGTTATGTATGGAAGCTGGTTTCTATCACGGAATTTAAAAAATAAAGGGAATTGTGACTTTAAATGTAAAAAAAATGATTGCCGTCGCAAATTTATATCTCACAATTTACAGGTGTTTTTATTCATCATTGCAAGTTTATATCTAGCAATTGCTAATTATTCATTTGAATTGAGTTTTTAGCTTGAAATTTTTGCTTTTTTTTAACAGTTAACAGTTTGGAATTTTTACTTTTTTCCTGGGAATTTGTTTAATCTAAATCGTATTTATCGGAATTCTGAGTTAATTCAACATTTTTGAGTCTACATCTTGGAATTTAAAAATGTCTTTTTTATTTATTTATTCTGATCCTACATCTCGCAGTTGTTGTTGTTGTTTTTGACACAGAATATAGTTACTGAGCAAAAACATTCTCATTTGTTTAATTGTGAATGTATCTCTCAATTATAACGTTTTTTGCTGATAATTGTTTTATTAAAATTTACATCCTGCAATTTTTACTTTATTCTTAAAATTCAGAGTTTACTTCTTACAATTCTGACTTTTTCTCTTAGAATCATAGGGAAAAAGTCAGAGTTATAAGACGACACAGGAAAAAAAATTAACAATTGTGCAGTTAAAAAGCCGGGATTAGTATTTACATTTTTTTTTATTGCATGCCAGAGAAAAGCTGGTGTAAAGTGCATCATGTGGTCACTGGAACTGTCAAAACAGATGAAAAATTAATTCGAATTTTGTACTTAAATATTATCAATATTTTAATTATAATCGAATTTAAAAGGCATAATTTCAGTCAGGCCACAAGAGGGTGCATCGAGCAAAATATAACTATTATGTGAAAAAAAGTGCATGATGTTTAGAATATACACATTTGTTTAAACAAATTAGCATTAAAATCACATCATGCATGTATGCATAGTTTAATACAGTGGACCAAAAACCAAACACAAAGAGTACTTTTTTATTTAAAAACATGAGATACAGTGGGTTGTGGGAAAAACCCGTCATGTTTTTTAAAGTTGAACTTGCTTGGCTCCTGCAGGTTTGTCTGCGGCCGCTGGAATCGGTGTGGATGACCTCCGCCGGCTCTGCATCCTGCGCATGAGCTTCGTGAAGGGCTGGGGTCCGGATTACCCCCGTCAGAGCATCAAAGAGACGCCCTGCTGGATCGAGATCCACCTGCACCGTGCGCTGCAGCTGCTGGACGAGGTCCTGCACACCATGCCCATCGCTGACCCCACGCCGCTGGACTGAGACTGAGAGTCAACACCAATCAGATCCACAGCTGCATTTACTCCATTTGATCGTCTTGTTTTACCTGTGTTGCTTTTGTTCTTGAAACATTCAGACCTTGAAGTGCACAGGATTTATTGATCTATATCTATATGCAAAAGTGTTTTTCATGATGATGATGATGATGATGCACAGCGGAGGTGCATGCTGGGATTCGGTTGAGTCTGTTTAAATGAATTTGTTGCCAGACATTTTCTTCGTCCGGTTGCTTCACTAGCCAGTAGAGTCTCCCATTATGATGCCATTTCAGGTCGTCTTATTTCTTTTTCTACTTTGTTTGATCATCATCTCTGTAATGCAGTCCAGAGTCTCTCAGGCCAGACGTCTGTGGTCTGGAAGTGCGATGGGAATCATGTAGCAGAAGAGGTTTGGACTCACAGTCGTATAAACAAGTGTTGCATGAACCGAAGACATGCGGTTTCTTTCATGCTTCTTACTTGCAGCTAATTGGCGCTTTTTATTTTTTTGCAAGTTTCTCACTGCATGCTTCTGATATAATCATAGCTAGACGTATTAGTCTAGACTCATACATGCACACGCAGTATCAACCGGCTTTTTCTTTTCTTTTAGACATGTACTACTTCTAGCACTTTATGCATGTGTGTTTTTCTTTCCATTTTTCAGTTTCTCTTCTCTGCAGCCTGTGAATAAAAATGTTCTGCAGCTCTTTTACACAAAACAAATTGTTTGTGTCTTCATCAGGTTTGTAGAAATGTAGCACTGCATCAGTGTCTCATCAATGGATGCTCTGCAGTGAATGGGTGCCGTCAGAATGAGAGTCTGATAAAAACATCCCAATAATCCACAGCACTCCAGTCCATCAGTGAACATCTGGAGAAGACAAAACCTGAAACACATCCAGCATTAAGATGATTTTAACTCAAACACATAGAGTCTATAATCCATAATAACACTTCCTCCAGTGAAGAAGTGCATCTCCTGTTGTCTCTCACAGATTAGTTTAGATCTGTTTAAACGCTGCTTGATCTGTGCAGATTTCTCTCCTGATTCAGACCAGAACACTTTTTCACTGGAGGAAGTGTTATTCTGGATTATAGACTCTATGTGTTTGAGTTAAAATCATCTTAATGCTGGATGTGTTTCAGGTTTTGTCTTCTCCAGATGTTCACTGATGGACTGGAGCGCTGTGGATTATTGTGATGTTTTTATCAGACTCTCATTCTGACGGCACCCATTCACTGCAGAGCATCCATTGATGAGACACTGATGCAATGCTACATTTCTACAAACCTGATGAAGACACAAACTCATCCTGATCTCTGATGTCCTGAGGAAATGTTTATTTTCAGGTGAACTGTTCCTTTAATGCATTACTGGTTTCACTGGTGAAAGGTCACAAGGGCTCCATTTGATCTGTGTCTAAAGGAAACTAATGACTTAATACTTTTATACCACTAATCTCTCTGTTTTTAAGCGCACACACCATGTTCTCCTCTGATGCCGGAGAATATCAGTTATAAATGATGCTCATGTGTGGATTTGAGATGAACTGGAACGGTGTGTGTGTTGATGTGAACATTGAAAGCCATACGACATGAACATGATGGAAAATAAGATGTCAGTATTATTCAGAGCTTGTGTTTTCTCTGTGAAATAACAGACTCACTCTTTTAGTAAGTCTTGCATGTCTGGGAGTGAGTTTAGATGACAGATCAATACTTCTGTTAACCCTGATTTCATATTCTGTTCAAAAAGATTTAGGAAAGTTCTGAATGAGGAGCGTTTCCTCATATAGCGCATACTTTTAGCAGTTTATTAAATACAGTATAATATCACCTAGATTTTGAAGTCCTGTGTGTTTCATATGTATTCATCTTCACTGAAATGTTTTTGCACTTGTGCTTGTCATGTTATGGCAAAATCTAAATTAACATGATGTTTTAGGCCATGAACAAACTAAGAAAATATTTAATAAGCAGGGCTCTCAAGTCTCACGCATTGGGCGTGAGACTCACGCATTTCAACCCGTTCACACGCTCACACGCCACACCTTGTATTTCTCACGCAGAGACATTACGAGGACAACGCCCATCAAGTTCCGGCGCTATTTTTTTAAACAGTGAAACAGGTAACGTAGAGGAATCAAGTGAGTTCCCCGAAGGCCCTGACACGCACCTGCTAATCGAATAAAAAAAATATAGCTACCGATCAGCCAATCAGAAAATAGCATTGCTGTATCCGGGTAAGATTTTTACAGGCTCGTGTGCAACACAGATCCCGACGCTCGCTGAAGTAGGTAACGTTACGGTTACAGACTTGTCAAGACAATGACACAGATTTTCACTATATGTTTTTTTTTATCAATATATTAATTTAACATTTTTAAAAAACAGTCTAAGATATGTTTTGGTCTGATGGTTATTATGACCCCGACACGCACGCAATTTTGGCCATTATACGTGGTCGGCCGTAGCTTTTGTGCCTATTATTAGCCCACTATTATTTTTTTATTGCCAAAGTTACACGTTGAAGAGGATGCGGGGCTACTCTGACAGTTTTATATAAGAGACTTCTATAATAGGCCTATCCATAATACTTGTATGGCAGTATCCATAATAGTTTAAAAAAAAAAAAAATTTCTTTCCTTTTATTTTTACTGCACCTCATCCTGGTCCCCATTTTCAAAACGTTTTGCCTAGGCTATTTCATTATATTTTATCCAATGTATAATATTGATTATTGCATTCGTCTATTTCAAAGATGTCAGGGAAGAGGCAAAGGAGCAATCTTTCATGCTTTGTTCTAAAAGATCTGGGCCCGTATTCATAAAGAATCTTAATGCAAAAAGTAGTTCCTAGTGACAAAATTCTAAGAAAATTCTTAGAAATGTGGGCGTTTACTTTTAAAATTAAAGAAAAAAATCCTAGTAAAGAAAAAAGTAATTCAGAAAGCATCTTATCCCTTAAAAGAGGTCTTAAGGTAAAATTTGTTATGAGCACAGACGAGGACTTTTAAGAGGCTTAAGAGTTTCTTTAGCAGAGGAGAAAATGGCAGAAAGATGAAGAGGCAGAAGAAATGTGTTGCAGACAATGGATGACAATGAGTTAATAAGACGGTATAGATTATATAATAATTTAATATAATATAATTTAATATATAAATTAAAGTAATCACTACATTACAATATTTGGCAACTGGGAACATGCAACAATGCAATAGTGATGATTTGGGTCTGTCACAACCTTCTGTAAGCAGAGTGATCACACAAACAATTACAGCACTTTCAGAACATCTTATTGTGTCGCAGTTCATTTCGTTTCCACTGGACATTCCCACCTTGCAGGCTCAAAAAACTGCATTTATGAATATAGCAGGCTTATAGGTGCGCACAAGCAGGGGGAATGAACCGTTAATAGTTTGTCCCATGTCTGCTTCTTGTCCCTTGCTGTGTCTGAATTTTCCTTTAAGAATGGCCTTGTGTTCATCCATTAACTGGGCTAACAGTAAACACTGTTCCTCTGTCCAGTTTGGCTTTCTCGCTCTTCTTGGTTTTGATTCCATGTTTGATACATTAAAACCAACATTCAAACCGCCACTTACATAGGACGGCAATCACTGTAATTGGAAAGAGTGGAACAATTTTTATCATTCTAAGCCAATCAAATACCTTATAGGAAATTAAAAGCATGGTAAATAAAAAAATAGAATTCATATACACACATATAATGTGTGTGTGTGTGTGTGTGTGTGTGTGTGTGAGAGAGAGAGAGAGAGAGAGAACGGTCAAATAGGAAAAATTACGCATGTAAATTTAAAGTGAGGATTAGAATAGACCCTATACTTAAAATCACTCTTTTTTTTCCTTCTTGGACAACCAGCCAATCAGAGTCTTCAAAAGATTGTGTCATACATAGCAACCGGTTCAACCCCGCCTCCTCACTAAGATAAACGTTTTTGTCTTTTCCTTACTCAGAGTTGCTCTCAGATCGGTCCCGAATCGCTTTTAAGCTAAGACTCCTACGTAAAAGTTTTTAAGCTAAATTAAGAGTTTTCTGAGAGGATTCTTAGAATCTTTATGAATGCGGGCCCAGCTCCCTAAAAAGGTGGCTAGGTCAGAGGAGGAGGCTGTGGAGAATACAGTAGGGGAGGGAGTTAGGGTGCCAGAAGAGGATGGGTGCATGGAAGAGACTGTGGAGGACCATAGAGGAAACAGTGGAGAACCCACTGGAAACAGGGAAAAAGAGAGGGTTATGTAGAGCAGCCACCTGTAGGTGTTCCTTTAAGAAGGAGTGGTCAACCCGATCGCCATTCATCACAATGGGAACCACCAGCTCTTTTTACTGGTGCTTAGTCTGCACTCTGCAGACAAGATAACTCCTGTGTCCATCAAGGTGTGAGGGACATAAGCAGGGAGGATTTCTAAAATAGCTGCATTAGTGTTAGTGCTTGCTCATTCAAATACCTATGCTGAGAGGGTTTTCTCCATGGTGGGATTAAACAAGACCTAAACCAGGAACAGTTTAGCACTTGATGGAACTGTGAAAAATGGCTGGCCTGGAACCACAGTGATTCAAATGGGAGCCACCAACCCCTGGCCTCAAAACCAGCTACCAACACCTACTATAAACAGCACTGACCATTTTTTCTCTCTCTCTCACACACACACACAAATAAATGCTGAATTAAATAAATATTATTTTATTTGTAAGAATATGTGTCATTTATGAGATCAGACACCCGTCCCCATCAAACCCCTGCCGCCATCGCGACCGCGGGCAAAATCTCACTCTGAACTCAGTTCAAAACTTGAGAGCCCTGTTAATAAGTTTAGGATTCCATAGAATTTTGATAACAGTTTAGACATTCTTTGGATAATGTTAGACATAGTTTATGTAATTAGTAATTAAGTTTTATGATTTGCATATTCAGTGTGTGCATATCATAGACTGTAAAAAAATATGGACGTAGTGTCCGTGACGTCACCCATAGACTCCTCAATAGCGGTTTTGCCTAAAATGTGCAGAGCGGGCCGTCGCCATCTTGGCAGCGCGTCACCGCACGACTCTCCCAGATAATCGAATATGGGCAAAAAGGCGGGAGCTGACTGCTTGAAGCCACGCCCACCTAGCACGACGGCATTGTCAGCATCGGCAATCCACCTGTCACTCAAGTGGCCACGCCCTTAATTATGCAGAACTTTAAGGCTTAATATAATTTAAACCGATGAGTTATAAAAAAAATTCACCCCCCTCACAGTTGTCATGAAGGGCAAAATTAGCAATATAGACCAAAATCATTTTTTGAACCAGGCTGTAAACATGTTTTTTTCTGCTGTAAAGTTGGGCATTTTAACATGGGGAGTCTATGGGACTGACTCCCTTTTGCAGCCAGCCTCAAGCGGCCAGTCGATGAATTGTAGTTTTAGTCTCTTCCTTATTGGCCTCACGAGAGAGAGCGAGAGGTTGCCGCTCGGTGCGTATGTGTGTACGGTCATTAATATCCATGAGGTGGGCGTGGTCTGTTATTTCATCTGGTCGCTCATTAAGAAACGCTTCTTCGCTGAACTACAAACACCGAAGCCTCTTATTAAGGTAAAACTCTACACATATAAGTGTAAATATGTTTATATGTTTTTATATAAAATATTGCAGCAACTGTTTGCGTTTGGAGTATTTTGAACTCAAAAAGATGTTTGTGTGGGTATGAATATATATTATTTAATAATAGTAATATTGTTTTGGTTTTATCAACAAATAATTGCATTCGACTTGCGTATTTTAAACTGTATTTGACCAATTAGACAAAAATGATCAGCGATCCCGCTCCGAAATCCCGAACTGACTCAAATGATTCGCGATTCCGCTCTGAACTCCCGAACTGACTGAAATGATTCGCGATTCCGCTCTGAACTTCCGAACTGATTCAAATGATCCGCGATCCCGCGTTGGACTCCCGAACTGACTCAAATGATTCGCGATTCCGCTCTGAACTCCCGAACTGATTCAAATGATCCGCGATCCCGCTTTGGACTCCCGAACTGACTCAAATGATTCGCGATTCCGCTCTGAACTTCCGAACTGACTCAAATGATCCGCGATCCCGCTATGGACTCCCGAACTGACTAAAATGATTCGCGATTCCGCTCTGAACTCCCGAACTGATTCAAATGATCCGCTATCCCGCTTTGAACTCCCGAACTGATTCAAATGATCCGCGATCCCGCTTTGGACTCCCGAACTGACTCAAATGATTCGCGATTCCGCTCTGAACTCCCGAAATAACTCAAATGATTCGCGAACCCGCTCTGAACTCCCGAACTGACTCAAATGATTCGCGATTCCGCTCTGAACTCCCTAACTGATTCAAATGATCCGCGATCCCGCTTTGGACTCCCGAACTGACTCAAATGATTCGCGATTCCGCTCTGAACTCCCGAACTGATTCAAATGATCCGTGATCCCGCTTTGGACTCCCGAACTGACTCAAATGATTCGCGATTCCGCTCTGAACTCCCGAAATAACTCAAATGATTCGCGAACCCGCTCCGAACTCTCGAACTGATTCAAATGATTCGCGATTCCGCTCTGAACTCCCGAAATAACTCAAATGATTCGCGAACCCGCTTTGAACTCCCGATCTGACTCAAATGATTTGCGATCATTTGTTGTCAACAATTCTCTATGTTAACCTATGTAAATTAATTTAAAGAACTTTATAGCAATAGCTTTCAGTCTCTAATCACCAAACCCCAGATATAATTCAACACTGAAAGAACATGAACATGAAAAAAAGATGAACAAACCTCTTCAATTTGTCTTGCTCAAAAACATTTCGAATGATCTCAGTAACTTCCCATTCAAAGCATGCTTTTTCAATGTGTATATGTATATGTATGTATGTTTCTCGAAATTGATTCTGAATAATTCAGATTGTTTTCATTTATTCATTTCAAAATGTTCTGTGTTATGTTGTCCATTGTTGATAGTTTTCATACTTAAGCTGTGAAAGGAACATTTTTAAGAGCTCAACACAACAGCTTTTATGATGCAGAAGCCACTTTAGTTTCTGATTCTGAATATATTATTCAGGTGTTTTCTTATTTATTTCTGAAATCCTTGTGATATACAATATTCAGTTTGTGCTGGTCTGACTTAATCAAAATAGTGTTTAAAAATTACTTTCTGTTTTACTTATATATAGACCATAACGCATAAAAGCACATTAATGGGAAGATTAAAGGGAATAAAGGGAATAAAACATAACTCTACCAATTATCTAAAATATTTAAATATCCTTTTTTTATTACATTAAACAAATAATTCCATCTTGCCTTGCAAGCTTCTCTCACACATCTACATGAAGGATGTCCCTGTACTGTATGTACCACGGCTGGCACAGAAAAGCTACTGTCCTCATTCCTAGGATAGCAAAGTCCACTAAAGAAGGTAGAGCTTTCTCACATTTGGCTCCCAAACTCTGGAATAGCCTTCCTGATAATGTTTGGGGTTCAGACACACTCTCTCTGTTTAAATCTAGATTAAAAACACATCTCTTTCGCCAAGCATTCGAATAATGTATCTTTTAAATTGTGAGTGTAGTGGCATCTGATCAAATGTGCATTTTTATTCATTAGCTTGGGTTAAACTAATTTTACTTTGTTGGATCAGCAGCTATGCTAATGATGTCTGTATTTTGTTTCTATGTTTCGGTGTAACTAGGATTTACACAAGCTCCAGTCTGGATCCAGAACACCTGAGAAGAGATGATGCTGACCCTCAGAGGACCTCAGATGATGCTAACCCTGAATCAACAAACAGAACTAACAATTATTGCTAAATGTGTGACTGAATCATATAATAACTTAATTAATAATATTGATAGTTCATCGTCTAGCTGACTACGTCTTGTATTATTATTATTATTTTTATTTTTTCTAAAATCCTGTCAAATGTGCACAAACTACTAGCTACTACTAAATATTGTAGAAACATAATTTTCTGTAAAGTTGCTTTGTAACGATTTGTTTTGTAAAAAGCGCTATACAAATAAACTTGAAACTGAAACTTGAAACTGAAACTAAAGAAAGTTATTTCGTGTGCATTTTGAGTGCGTTCTTTCACTGCATTATTCTGTGTTTTCAAATGCATTAATGAATGCATGTGAATGATCACAAAATTCAAGATATGGGTGTTAGAAAATGTATATATTTATATCATTTTATGTAGTTAATCAATATCACATGAAGAGTGCCATTTAAGTTTTTCTCCAAAAATCAGTCACTACAAACAATAATTTAATTACAAAAACAAAATGTTGCAGAATATTGTAATATATGAATGAATAATAGCCTAAAGAACCTTTGTGCCAAAAGAGTTCTTTCTTGTCATTATAGAACCTTTTTCATCTATAATGAAGACGGAATTGCAGCAAAGTCTCCAGAGTTACACATCAGATCTGTACAATCAATGCACTGTAATGATAACTTGTGATGGCATTGAATTAGACACAAACTGGTCATTTGAACAGCAAAACGTCCAGAAGGCTGTGTTAGAACCCTGCACGGGCCTCAAATATAGGACATGGACATAGACTTTGCAGGATATGGAGGTGTCAGTGCGATCACTTGCACTTTTTTCAGTGGATACACTGTCATTTTTGCTCATAAAGGTAAGAGTAATACATAATTCATAACTGTAAAGGGTCTATATTTATTTGTGTGCACTCACAATATCAGCAAAACGTTGTGCTTTTATAAAATAAAGAAAACTTTCGCTTTCTGCCGACTCAGTCTTGAACAGAAGCGCTTTACAAAAATGAACTGAAACTCAGTGAATGCATGCCTCAGAGACATTATAAATACATCTATAGAAAGCTTTAGATTACACCTTAATTAAATAAATTAAATCGAAAACAAAAACTCTTTCATTATAATCATGATCCGTAAAGATGCACTTCTCTCTAAAGGTGTGTCTATTGAGGAGATCATCGTCCACATTTTTGCGACACTGACACAAAAAACACTAATTTGTTAATAAATACTATTTCCCCTAACACATACATGGTAATTACTTTTAACCGTTGCTTTGTGGTAAGCTTTAGCCTATTTCCTTATAGCTTATTTTTTTTAAGATTACTTGTTTCAGTTTAGATTTTTATGTGCATTCAGTCATTCTACTTTTTTATCTCTTCTTCTTTGTTGGTTGCCATGTGTCAAAGATGCTCTGTTTAGTTTTTAGGATGACTTTTTCAAGGGTCTTCAGATAAAGAAAATAGCATCTTTACAAACTCTGTTGCTGATCTATTGTTTCATGCACCACAAAAAGGAAAATTATGGACAAATGGACAAAGGTTTTGAACAATTAAGACTGTTTAAATACATCTCTTCTGCTCACAGAGGAAGTGTTTATTCAAAAATGCAATAGAAAGAAATCATTCTAGTAGACTAAAGATGTTGATAACGAAGTCTCTAAACGTGTAAGTTGTTAGGAGCCTTGTGTAGGAGCTGTTCATCATCACAGAGGAACAAACTGAAGCTCACATCACCATAGATACAGATTCCTCATGATCTGGGAGAGAAAAAACCCCTGTGATTATTATGAATTACTCACAATATTCTGTATTCTTAGACACACTAAATATAATCACGCTGTGATATTTTAACCGTGTGGTCATGATTAATTACTGTACATTCAGCTCAATTAAGCAAAAGATTAGAAGCCAATTATCTGAGACATCATCTCCACTTGTTGTCATCTATTTGCGTTAATATCATTTGGAAAGTGAATGTAGTCAACATGAAATCAAACTGGACTTTTGCTTTTTTTAGTCTTATTGTGATTCATTGGTTCATGTCATTTCAAATATATAATCCTCATTATTTGTATTGCTTATAATCTAAGAAAAATATAGTCACACTTTTAGTTTAAGCATAGAATTTACCTATACTCAGAAACTGCATTTAAATTGCATAAAAATAAAAACATGAAAAGGGCGAGTAACACAGAATTAAATGCTGAAAATCAAGCTTTGATCGCGGAAATAAATGGCCTTTTAAAATATATTGAAATACAAAGTAATTATTTTAAATAGCAATATTACTGCTGTGTTTTGGATCAAATAAATGCAGGCTTGATGAGCAGAAGAGACTTCTTTAAAAACATAAAAAATCTTACTGTTCAAAAACATGATTATACTGTGCATTATAAGATGCATATTTAATACATTAAAACTACTTTTATAATTTAAGTAAAGCGTGTCATGTTGATTTGTGACTGTGTTTGATGTGACGTAGTTGAGATGCAGCACAGATGACACAGCCTCGCTCCACTGGACCTGATTGAGACCAAGCGCCAGTCACCCACTAACGATCTCTACACTAGTATGTAACACTAATTAACACATATATATTAGAATAACAGGGGCTGTTCACTAGAAGCAGAAACATTTTTCTTGCATATCATGTCTTCTTTCAGACTAGTGGAAAGAAAACATCTTTTGAGTATTTATTTTACTGATCTTTTTATATTTGTGTCAGTATTTCAGTTCCATTTTCTCTTACAGAATGATTTTTCATGTTTTTTTAAAGAAGTCGTAATTTAAAATGTATATATATATTTTTATATATATATAATTCATTATTACTTTTTAATAAAATATTACAGAAAAACAATTTTCTGATCAATTTACTTTTAGATTAAATATGTAAAATAACTATATTAATGCTTACAGATGCACTATTGCACAAAGCAATACGGCAATTTTGTTTTCTGTTTAGATTGATTGTGAAGCAAAAAATCAGACAGCCTTCCTAGCAACCAGACAACACCACCCTAGCAACACTAATAGGCAGCACATCTGTGTGTCATCCAACACTATATTATAAGCACATTCACATATATTGCATATGTGCAGCAAGCAGATGCTAAATGCATATTAAAGATGTGACTGCAAGCTGAGAACAAACCGATCAGCGCTGAATGATTCACAATCTGGTCGTTCCACTCTTACAGCAACAGATGGCAGTCTGTCAGGCGCAGTCCAAAATAGATCCACGTCTAATCTCATCATACAGATTATATAAAGTTTTCCCAAGATCAAATATCGCCCCGAGGAAACATCATTCAAACCTGGAATATGAAATGATGGACTACAGCTGTTAGATGGTAATGTTGTTTAGTGTTTTGAATAATCAAATGGCGTGATGTTTTTTTGCATTAACACCCGTCAGGTTTCTCTGCCGATGCCCAGACCGTGTTCTCATACGATGCCAAACACATTACTCCGTGTCCCATGATCCAGATGCCCATGTTTGAGGACAATCTGTGCTCCTCAGCTACGTCTCAGCCAGAGCTCGACCTCCAGCACAACTCAGAAAAACACAAATACTATAAATAAGCGTGATTGCATTGCAGAAACTCTCATGCTTCACATCTGTACGGTGGAGAGAAGCTCGAGCCAGATCTCAAGCGTCTTTACTGAAGGATGCATCTGCTGTTGTCTCTTACATCAGAATCCAGACACAGATTAGTTTAGATCTGTTTAAACGCTGCTTGATCTGTGCAGATTTCTCTCCTGATTCAGACCAGAACACTTTTTCACTGGAGAAAGTGTTATTCTGGATTATAGACTCTATGTGTTTGAGTTAAAATCATCTTAATGCTGGATGTGTTTCAGGTTTTGTCTTCTCCAGATGTTCACTGATGGACTGGAGTGCTGTGGATTATTGGGATGTTTTTATCAGACTCTCATTCTGATGGCACCCATTCACTGTAGAGCATCCGTTGATGAGACACTGATGCAATGCTACATTTCTACAAACCTGATGAAGAAACAAACTCATCCTGAGATGGCATGGCAGATTTTTGGATGAACTTTAAAGATAAAGTCCCTTTAAAAATATTTGTGCATCTACATTTTAAATAAAGAAATATTTTTGGGGCCACTATATTTAAATAATTCATAAGCCAATAAGCAAAAAATATTGCATTAATGACATATTAAATCCATATTGATGTAAATATTTATACACGAAGCATACATTTGTAAAGTTTTATCAACTAAAATATTGATGAACATGAATTGCTTTTGAGGTTTACATACCCTCAGCTCGTTTGTGAAAACCTTTTAATTGCTGATCAAATGACAGCAGTAGTGTATTTTGTGTATTTTTGGATAAAATGTTTGACCAACTACCAAAATATCACATTTATGCCATTTATTGCTTTTTCAATTGGGTTGTGGCTAGAAGCAACACAGCTAAAACCGGAAGCCATCAATAAATATTAGATTGTGTTTTATTAACGTCTAAACCTACCCCTTACACTAATGCAAAATAGTAATTATACAGTATTAATTCATTACACACAGACTGATATATTTCAAATGTTTATTTCTTTTAATTTTGATGATTATAACTGACAACTAAGGAAAATCCCAAATCAGTATCTCAGAAAATTTGAATATTACTTAAGACCAATACAAAGAAAGGATCAGTCTGTGGCACTGCTCAGGTGTTATGAGAGACCAGGTGTCTCTGATAGTGGCCTTCAGCTCTTCTGCATTCCTGGGTCTGGCACATCACATCTTCCTCTTCACAATACACCACAGATTGTCTCTGGGGTTAAGGTCAGGTGAGTTTGCTGGTCAATTAAGAACAGGGATACCATGGTCCTTAAACCAGGTACTGGTAGCTTTGACACTGTGTGCAGGTGCAGAGTCCTGTTGGAGAATGAAATCTGCATCTCCACAAAGTTGGTCAGCAGCAGGAAGCAGGAAGTGCTTTTAAACTTCCTGGTATACGGCTGTGTTGACCTTTGACCTCAGAAAACACAGTGGACCAACACCAGCAGATGACATGGCACCCCAAACCATCACTGACTGTGGAAACTTTACACAAGACCTCAAGCAACGTAGATCGTGTGCCTCTCCTCTCTTCCTCCAGACTCTGGGACCCTGATTGACTTTCATCAGAGAACATAACTGTGGACCACTCAGCAGCAGTCCAGTCCAGCAAGAGAGACGCTTCTAAAGCTGTCTTCTAATTTTCTGAGATACTGAATTTGGGCTTTTCCTTAGTTGTCAGTTATAATCATCAAAATTAAAGGAAATAAACATTTGAAATATATCAGTCTGTGTGTAATGAATGAATATAATATACAAGTTTCACTTTTTGAATGGAAATGGTTAAATCAACTTTTGATGATATTCTAATTATATGACCAGCACCTGTAGTTGGACAGTGTGACGTGCGCAACTGCGCATGCGCAAATTAGTCCTTTCATTCATCTCAACCACACTTGCTTCAGAAAGCCCCGCCCACACGGCGTCAAGCGCCTCCTATTGGTGTATTAGCATTCTGTGTGTGAGCAGCACACGGTTGCGCGCTGAGCTTTATAGCAACCGTTGCCCTGAGCTGCAGCGCCATAGTCACCGTAGTCCTGGCGACTGTAACCCACCAACAATAACAACATCCTAACCGTCACCTTCCTCATCCTCATCTTCACACCAGTCCAGGTGAACACTTCCACAGTACCCGCTCGCTCATCAGTAAGTTCCCGCTTTAATCGCTGCTGGATGCTCAGGTGTGTTATTTCTGATGATTGGAGTCGAATCTGAAGATCTTGTGACGGTTTCATCGCCGTCGATCTTCCTCATCCTTCTCTACAGATGTTTCTCATCTCAATCGCGTCTCTTTGTTAAACCCGAATATAAAAACGACATATGTCGCGGTTTGAATGCTGTTTACGAGTAAATACGACGACAACGACACGCGTTTGCGAGACTTTGACGCAGAAAACGCGATGAAATCGGTGTTTTGTTGAAGCGCAGCATCATCTTCTCCTCACGAAGCAGGTGTTGCTAAGCGGCTAACGTTAGCATCGCGAAGCGATTCTTCATCACAGTTTGCGTTCGTATTCGAAAACACACCGTTTGTGTGATAATTTCCACGTTTCTATTTGCTGAAAACGATTTGGTTGTAATAAATCTGTATATATGTGTCTCGTTTTTGTGAGGCGTTATCCCCAGCTTCATTCTGACGCTCATTTGTGATGAAACCGAGTGAGTTTTCTCTTCTCCGAGTTGTTTGAGCAGTTGGTTTCGGCTGATGAATGTTCCTGAATGGTTTTAAGATGCGTTTTGTGGGGTATAATGCGCATATGAAGATAATGTGTCTGTCTTCTATTGTTATAAAGCAGGAGTTACTCTTGCTAAGCTATTGGCCCTCAGCCTCTGTGGCCGCGTCTCAAAACCTAGTGAGCTCCCTACATAGGGCGCACATAGTTGGGCATCCATACACTAAAACTTGTGTGCTGGATATCTAGAGCTCATTAATAGCCAAATGTCAAAGAGTAGTGGACATCTCAGCCTAAGTTAGCTGTGTAGACTCCATTATAAGCTCATTAGTATCCATTATAAGGTCACATTAGTATTGACATCACTTGTCGAATTAAACATGGCATTTTGACATTATATTTTGTAGCTGGTTGGGTTGCATTAAAGGAAGAAATGCAGGGAAGGTCATGGGATTGAAGATGTGTCCTGCTGTTGAATGTTGTCAGAATTTTCTGTATTCATAATCCTTTATTTTTCTATGAAAGGCTCAAGTATAATAATGCATCATCATCATCAGTTTTCTAGTGCTGCCAAGCGATTAATCGCATCCAAAATAATCCCAATATTATTTACATATGTGTGTGTTGTGTTTATTTATGTATTTGTATATAAATACACACACACGCATGCATTTTTATTGCATTATATGCAGTTTGCGGGCGATCCTCGCATACTCCAGACCGCAGCAGGTTCGAGTCACATCGACTAAACAAACCGCCGAGGGTTTCCTGGAGTTGCATCAGGGTCCTCTGTGAGATGAAGAGCGTCTCGCTTCCCCTGTTGTCTTCATTATAGACCGAGGAACAGGTGTGTGTCATGAAGAAGACCTGACATGTGCTCAGTGGAGAGAGGCATCATGGGATATCACTACAGCCTGCTTCACTGATAGAAATGCAACTTTTGATATTCTGGAAATGAATAGTGAATTTAGTCAAAGGAAATGTGTTGTGCTTAATGGATTAAGTGTTTTCTCTGAAAGCAAACAAAAGCAATCCAGCTAGCTAAGGTGATCTTGTTATTCCAGGTGTTTCTCTCAGGTCCGGTGTTTTTAGGTTTATCTTCTGTCGTTGTCTTCCTCCTGTCAGTCTGTTAATGGTCAAACCGAGGGGACGGAGGGATGTCAGAAAGCGCTAGTTATCAGCGAAGCCGTGCCACCTGTCCGCAGTATCCCGTTCCCTTCCCAATCTCTTTAAGAGATACTGATTGAGTAAATAATTCATATCCATTTCAGTTCTAGCTAAACGCTTTGAGGTTCATAGCTCACGAGCGTGTGGGCGGATGCTGCTCGGGAAAAGAAAAATAGTTAAGATTAATCAAGTCTCTCTCTTTTTATTTGCTTTATTTTAGTGTTTTTTTTTTTATCTTAACCACCCCTGGCATTGCTAAATATACATCAGCAACTGTAATCACTTCAGAAGTCTTTGTTTTAATGATCGTTTCTGCGTTCTGAATATTTTCGCTTCAAGCTCAATTGGCGCAGTAGATACACTCTTAAAAATAAAGGTTTCTGAAAGAGGGGTTTGCAATAAAGAACCATTTTTGGTTGCCCTTTTAGATGAACCGTTTTTAAAACGACCACTTTCATAATCTTTAATAATCTCAAGAACCTTCTTCCACTTTTTGGTCAATGCATTGTTGCATGGCCCTCTGTTGTAACCTTTGTGCATGCATGAGACTCAAACTCAGATCCTGCCTGATATATATCTATGTATGGCATCCCAAAAGCAGGTTTGACCCCTCGCTCCGTGGGCCGTGGGGGTAGAGACCGCTAGTGTCGCCCTCCTCTTGGGCCTTTGTTACCCTTCAGCTTTTGAGTGTGCAGAGCTGTGTGTTTAAGTGTCCCACAGGGAGATGAAGGTGAAGCTGGGGGGTGGAGGAGGGAGCAGACAGGTGCATGATTATACACAGACGGGGAGCAGGTGGGGTCACTTCAGACAGAGCCCTGCTTCAACATCCACACTTTTACACTGGACATCAAGTGCCAGAATGATTCATCAACAAACAAAAGTAGATATAAGTTAGGGTTAGGATGAGGGAAACATCTGTGTCTGCATCTGTCAAGCGTACGAGTAACAGATGCATGTGCGCTGAAATAATGTAGAGTTTGACTGGGCAGAATTCAAAGCTGTAACTGAAATACTTTTATAGATGTGCTTCGTTAGTTTATTTCACTATGTGCACAAATGGATATTGCAATTTATCCTTTTGCATTTACCATATTTCTGTGAATCTGATGCTGTGTAGATCACTTAATGCCACCAGGAAGTAAAAAACAAGTAACTGAAAACTAGAAACTAGTCTTTTTAACCTTAAACTGCATAAACATATTACACCAAATACATAAAATAATGTTATTTTTAGCAACGTCATATAACCCCATATGGTAATCCAAACTGGCATCAAATGTGAGAAGTGCTATCTCTGAATAGTTTAAGCGTGTTCTAGTTGGCGTGTGCATTGGAAATGGCCGTGATTATGTGTGAGTCAGGAATGCTGGGTAATCAGACGTTTAGGGCTGGGGGGGAGGTGAAGTGAACACAACAGCACCTGCACCCTTCAGGTAAATGAGGAGCAGAGGAAGAGGAGGAGGAGGAGGGAGTCTCTGGGGAGAGAAGCTCGGCTGTAGGGTAATTAACCTGCAGAGACCTGATCATGGAAACTTTTACAGCTGAGAAGCCTTGGGCTGCGTGTACGGTTGAGCGCCGCTGCTCAAACACGGCTTGTTTACCTGCCGCATTAATGCTCGCATGCACGGGAGCAAGAACAACCAATGCAATTATACATAGTTTCTTACATTAATGATTTCAGCAATACTGCATTCAAGAGGAACGTCAGCTGTTGCTTTTGAAATCTCATCGGCTTAAAGCGTGAGTATAGAGAAACCTGTCGAGGTGGTTAAATATTAACTACATTTATTGCTTTGGGTACGGGCAGATGACCTGCCCAGAACACACAGATCCCGTCCAAATCAGCACTGTGTGTTTTTCCTCAGGGACCAACCATTGGACCGATCTCATTGCTCAGAATCTGAAATGCCGTTTTTGTTATTCTAAAATGCTTGAGCAAAGTCTCATAAAAGTGGTTCGTTAGAATTAACTCCCAGAACTTTGTTCACATTCACAAATAACAGACTCCGAAAATTAGATAACACGTGTTTCGTCTGCTGGCTCTGAAGCTCGTGATTTATTGTATACAATAATTATTGAATACAGTGCCTTCTGCTGCAACAACTTGTTTCTTCGTGATTTTTAGGGCAAGTTAACTCTTTCCTCATCAGCATTTTAGCTCATTTTCACTAAAATCTCATGGCCTCCAGAATATTTTGTTGTATGAATATCTGAACATGCAATACATCAAAATAAAAATATTATTCCAGCTTCAAGCATTGTTTTTTTTATTATTATTAACACTTGAATGTAGGCAGGTTTCATAAAAAAAGCAACATTTTGAGCAAAAAGCTGAGAAAAACAAATTTTTCTAAAAACTGTACATCAGGATCATCTTCAGTAATATAATCAGAGTAAAGCTGCAGTAGATGTCTCCCATCAGAACTCCTTTAACACTTTCTGGATCCACACTTCACTCGCTAGCATCAGACTGTTCTCATTATACACTGTTAGTGTTGAGGATCGTTTCTGCGTCTTCCTGGTCTGTGTTTTTGATCAGTGACTCATTCAGGAGATGTGTAACAGCGCCCCCTAGTGTATAACAGTGAGAACACGGACACTTCTGTGTTTGTTAGAGAAAGAGTTAATCAGGAATTATTATGTGAATGATGGTGATTCTGTGTGTCCAAGGCGCCATGCAGACCCCCGAGGCCGGCGCTGACTCCACGTCCAGCGTGCCGCTCCAGACCAGCGTGCCTGTGCCGTCTGCGGTCAGTGTCCAGCAGGTGGCGTCTCAGGTCCAGCAACAGGTGAGGCAGCCCACAGCAGTCTAACAAACTATTATAACTCAGCCGAAACTGCTGAGAATGTGCTCACCCCTCAGGCCTTCCAAGATTAGGACCAGTTTGTTTCTTCATCAGATTTGGAGAAATGTAGCATTGCATCAGTCTCTTTCTGTTTGCATCTTAATGAAAGAATTGTAACTGTAATATACTGCTGTTTGCTTCACTATCATCTGAAACCACGTGTTTATATATTCTCCGTGTTTATGGAGACGTGAGTGACTCTGGGAGTAAGTGTGTGGTGTGTTTCAGGCGCAGACTGTTCAACAGGTCCAGCATGTGTATCAAACACAGGTGCAGTACGTTCAGGAGGAAAACAACTCCGGTTACACCAACGGGACCATGTGAGTGTGTTCACGAGCAATACATACATGCATGATCTCTGCAATGGATGTCAGAGCCATGGCTTTGTCATTAGCACAAATGCTGAGAAGTGCATAAGTGCACCAGTAAAATGCAGAATTAGTCTCTCATACAAATAAAACGTGGGCGATATGGGGAAACTGATTCTCTGACTTCTGATTCTCGATTTAGCATCTTGTCAAAGTGTCTATGTCTAACATTTGGTAATAATTTGGGATCGTCTGCTTTTTACAGAAGAATCTGTCTGCTCTCTCTCTATCTCTCTCTGTCTATCTCTCTCTCTCTCTCTCTCTCTCTCTGTCTATCTATCTCTCTCTCTCTCTCTCTCTCTCTGTCTATCTCTCTCTGTCTATCTCTCTCTCTCTCTCTCTCTGTCTATCTCTCTCTGTCTCTCTCTCTCTCTCTGTCTATCTCTCTCTCTCTCTCTCTCTCTCTCTCTGTCTATCTCTCTCTCTCTCTCTCTCTCTGAGTAACATTCAGATCGCTCATATTTAGAAATGCACTCAGCAAGAGGCTAAGATCTTTTAAATTGGCTATTATAAATAAAATGTCATCAGCCGAATGGAGAGAGCACATATCAGAAAGGCAATCAGAAGCAATGTTCTCTATAAAATAGTTATGCTTTGGTGATTTGTGTATCCATGGAAACCGCACTCTCACCTGAAGCTGAAAGGATGCGAACGCATCGAGACGAGACTTATTATGTTTCTCGAGTCAATTAAAGAAACCGAACCTTGTCTGAATCGCTCTTGTTTCATCGGCAGACGGACGTATTCATACTCAGAACCGCAGCTGTACAACCAGAACAGCGGCGGGAACTACTTCGACACGCAGGGCAGCTCGGCTCAGGTGAGCTCTCACAGTTTGACCAACAACGGGAACGGTGCTCTGGCCATGGGGCTGTCAGGAGGACAGATCATCAGCAGCTCAGGAGCGTATCTGATTGGAGGAAACTCCATGGATGGCTCCGCCCCTCACAGCACTGCTCAGACCACTAGAGCCTCCCCCGCCACGGTGAGCTCCAATCACAGACGCACACGACTGACCTTACTCTGATACGTGACCCTGCAGCACAGAAGCAGTCATCAGTAATACACAACAACACACTGTATGAGTCACAATTATACATTTCTCTTTTATGCCAAAAATCATGAGGATATTAAGTAAAGATCATGTTCAATGAAGATATTTAGTAAATCTCCTACCGTAAATATATAAAAACTTAATGTTTGATCAGTAATATGCATTGCTAAGAATTCATCTGAACAACTTTAAAGATGATTTTCTCAATATTTAGATGTTTTTGTCTCCCTCAGATTCCAGATTTTCTAATAGTTGTATCTCAGACAAATATTGTCTTCTCCTCACACACCACACATCACTGGAGAGATGATTAGTGTAAATCTCAATTTCACCAAATTGACTCGACTGGTTCTGTGCTCCAGGGTCACGTATGTGCTTGGAACGATTAAAGACATATTTAATCATTTTTCTATTAAGCCCATGATTTACTCACCCTCAAGGCATCCTATGTGTATATGACTTTCTTCTTTCAGACGAATCCAATCAGAGTTATATAAAAATGGATTTGCTCCTCCAAGCCTTATAGTTTTAGTGAATGTTTAGTTTTTTTGTTCAACAGTCCAGAAGTAGTCAAATAAAGCGGATCCATCCATAATAAAACATGCCTCATGTTGCAAATCAGTGTGCTTTTGTAAAATAAAATCATAAAATTAAAACATTACAAATACTTTTCTCTCACAGTAGACAATTTTTAATATAACTGATTGAATTCATCTGGAAGAAGAAAGTCATGTACACTAGAGGGTGAGTATATCATGGGCTGATTAAAATTTTTGGGAGAACTAACCTTTTAAGTGCTAATCATTTTCAGACTGGTTTTTTTACGAGAGACGTCTATAATAGCTGAAAACACACTTCAGAATCAAATGAATAGCCAATCTCAACAATTGTGAGCCGTGCTGGAAGAGCTAATTTTAAACTACATGCAAACAAAAAATTAATTTGAGGTCTGTTCCAAACTGCTTCCTGCTACTGTTCTCTTTAAAATAAATGTTCCAAAATTGGGTTTCCACATAGGACCATTTTTTTTTTCCTTGATGTGAAGAACCTTTTCCCACTGTGAAGACCATTCGTCCAAATGAAAGTTTCCATGAATCTCAAAGTTTATTCATGGAACCAATAATCTCCGTTTTTTTTTAGAGCGTTCCATTGCACAAAAGTTTATTTTAGATTACACCCCTCACACTCAGTTAACGGGGTTCCTTCGAAGCCAATAAATAACGTTAAGCAACATCTTAAAAGCACTCCATGCACACAAATTACGTTTTTTAATTCGATTGGACTGTTTACTATTCGTTGACTTTTTTAGTATTGTGTATAAATAAACACACAGTGCATTTGCAAAACAAGACAACACCGCTACCTTTTTGAGAAGCCTTTAGATCAGGTCTCAAAATATCCCCTATCTAAGCAGCTCATTAGATTTTGGAACGGAGCCAATGTGTCTACATCTGATTGGCTTTAAAAATAAAAGGTTGAGCATCATTAAAGGGCATCTTTGACAATTTTCAGCCAGTTGTGTGTTGTTGCACTCACTGTCAGTGCTAGATGTAAATGCACAAAGACGTAAAAAGCATTCTTTTGTGAATGAAAGCTAACCGAAGCTGGATGATTATGATTATATGTGCGGTGCAGGGCTGAAGTGTGTTTGGTGGCTGGGATGCTTCAGTCGGGTCTGTTTCTGCTGCTCAGCTCTCTGTCGCTACAGCCTCCGTTTGATTTACTTTCCCCCCTTTTTTGTTTTTGTTTTCCTTTATTCTTTTGCTCTTTGGTCTATCAGATTGAAATGGCGATTGAGACGCTCCAAAAGTCTGAAGGTTTGTCCAGTCAGAGAAGTTCGCTGCTCAACAGTCATGTAAGTTGTGAACATGCACCGCTTCGCTTTCTTTGCACTTCGCTTTCTCTCGCTTTCTCTCTTTCCTACACTGTGCCATTCAAAAGAGTCGTATTATAAATTCAGAACATTGCATTCCATACATTTTAAACGAAGTAAATGTTTATTTCCAGATTTTCAGTGTAGACTTTTTAAATGGCAACGTTTACTTGTATCGTTCTTCTGTGTGTATCGTTTCAGTATTTGTAATATTAACTGTTTTACTCGTCCAGACCCATTTTCATTCCAAATCTGTGGCTTCCTTCCTTCCTTCCTTCCATAGAACACAAGATGCTAATTTATGTAAAGAAATGTGCACTTTATCTGATGAATTCTTCACAGCTGCAATGGCTCCTGGATAATTACGAGACGGCGGAGGGCGTGAGTCTGCCGCGCTCCACGCTCTACAGTCACTACCTGCGCCACTGTCAGGAGCAGAAGCTGGATCCCGTCAACGCTGCGTCCTTCGGGAAGCTCATCCGCTCCATCTTCATGGGGCTGCGCACACGCCGCTTGGGCACCCGGTAAAATCAGCTAACGGATATCACACACAAGTAACGCTCATCAAGGCTGCATTTATTTAATCAAAAATACAGTAAATGTTTTTACAATATAAAATAATGGTTTCTATTTTAATATCATTTAAAATATAATTTATTTCTGTGATGCAAAGCTGATTTTCCATCATCATGACTCCAGTATAAAGTGTCACATGATCTTCAGAAATCATTCTATATACTGATTTATTATTAGAATTATCAAATCAAATATTTTTCTTTGATGAATAAAAAATTAAAAAGAATCTTTTCTAACAATTTAAATCTTTGCTATCACTTCTTATCAATTTAACACATCCACGCTGAATAAAATTTTAACATTTCTTTCAAAAAATGAATGAAATTTTACTGACGACAAACTTTTGAACGCTAGTTTATATTGTTAGAAAAGATTTATATTTTAAATAAATGCTCTTAACTCTTTTAAGATCATCGTCTCTTGATACAAACCCAGCAAGAGGAGGTTATCGCACTGAAAACTTTATTTTTCACACACTTCAATCGCTTTTATTTTCCAAATGTAATCGAATCATTTGGTTGGTAATGTGCACTGAACAGAAAGCCTGCATTTATTCACAGCAGTCTCATTTCTGGCCTTGATTTCAGAGGGAACTCTAAGTATCACTATTACGGGATCCGTGTGAAGCCGGACTCTCCTCTGAACCGGTTGCAGGAGGACATGCAGTACATGGCATTGAGACAGCAGCCCGTCCAGCAGAAGCAGAGGTACTGTAGACTGTCAAACCACAGGAAAGAGATCTGTAGCGCTCTTCTCAAGAGTATCCCGTGTGCTAGTAGTATTCCCAACAGAAGAGCATGACGCTAGCAACACCAAGGTCAAGGTTCAGTTTACAGGAAATGCATGTACTGATCAAATGTATACCTTAAATGCATGCACAAATGTGGACTGAATCATGAGAACCAATCATAAAAATGCAATTTACTATAAAACGCGGAATGGCACAGAATTTGATTATGGGGTGTAAAAAAAAAAAAAGTATAACAAATTAAATAGTGATGCTTTTGATTTATTAGTAATTAAAGAAACCATTAAAAATGAATCCGGAAAATAAATGGAAAACACAAATTTGGTCAGAAAACAATTTGAGAAAATAAAACATTTCCTAGGGTCTTAATTTTGTCGTTTAATATTGTATGTTTCATTATTTCAGTTAGGATAGTTTTTTATTTAACCATTAATACAGAATCTAGAAAAATTTAAATGGGGGCAAAAACATAATCCACATTTTTTTTTTTTTTTTTATAAAATGGAATTTGGAAAAAAAGAATTAAATTGATTTCATAGGGCCCTATAAATGTACATGTAGCGCCTGTGTAAAGTTTGTTGCTATCTTTTTGAGTTCTAAAGGGAGCTGGTTTTGTTTTGGAACAGGGCTCATCTGTTGTTGTCTCTTCTCTAGATTCAAGCCAGTACCGAAGATTGACGGTGTTTCGGGGGAGAGCTTCTCCAGCGGGGGGCACACACCCAGCGCTGCAGAGCAGACCTTCATCGCTCAAAGCCAGCATCATCAGCAGTTCCTCGGTAAACATTACGCAAAAATCACAGGAGACGGTTAGCGCACATTCGTGTTGTAGAAGAGCTTTTCTGAATTTCCCCTTGTGCCCCATTAGACGGGTCCATAGCTCTGCCAGAGTTCACTGAACTTGACCTCGGAGAGCCTGTGGAAGGCGTCGGACCAGAGGACGTCAAAGCCCTTCAGACGCTGTACAGAGAGCACTGCGAGGTCAGTCGTCACGCTCAAATAGACCTTTATCACAGTCTGCGTGTCGTCATATCCGGCTTCGATAAGTAGCTTTAAGGAAATTCCAAAATCTAATCTAAAATGTGACGATTAAAATCGGTTGAGATGCTAAACAAATGGCAATTCAGTTAGTGGCATGAGTTTATATGAATGCGTGTCTGAGGGGAACTTACTGTCTTTAGAAAAGTTAAGATGGTATTTTTTCTTTTGATCTTGCCTCTGTATAATGCATAAGTGCAGCACTGCTTTGTTTACAGGAGACGCTTTAAGCTCCACCTGCTGTCAGGGAGTGAATCTGCGTCTCGTTCATCGTCTTTGTCTGCTGTTTCGGTTTCATGCAGATATTTATGTATAGTTTCACAAAACTGAAGTCAAACCATTCCGTTTTAAATTCAGATTTCGAAATTATACAAGCATCTTTGTTTGGATCATGATTAAAATGCAATGGTTGCATCTAATTTTAAATGGAATGAGCATGCCCTTATTTTGTTTATATGAAGATATTTTTATTTTCTTGTTACTTATTTGATTTGGGGTTTGTTTTTATTTTTAAAATTATTTTTGTTACTTACACCTTTATCCAAAGCGACTTACAAATGAAGACAATCGAAGCAATCAAAACCAACAAAAGAGCAATGATATGCAAGTGGTATATTAATATATATTATTATTATTATTATTATAGTGTTATATTTCAGTTTCAGAAAGAAAAGTGCAGCATTTTGTCCAAGAAATAAAAATGGACACATTTAATTTATAATTTGTCTTAAACTCATTTTGTTAAAAAAAAAATTGAATTGAATTGAATCGTGAAATCAAAATTGTAAATCGAATCGTGAGTTGAGTGAATCATTACATCCCTACTATTATTTGAAAAGTCCACTCTTCGACCGTGGAAGTGTGATAAAGGCCTATTCTCAGATAATTTAATTCAAGTTTAAAGATGTTGTTACCATTTTCACACGTAGGCCATTTTGGACGTAGTGGTGAACCTTCAGTTCAATCTAATCGAGAACTTGTGGCAGACTTTCTGGCGCTATTCTCCATCCAGCTCTGTAGAGGGCGTCACCATCACTGAAAACAGGTGTGTTACTCCTGTTACCTACCTCTGTTTCATCAAGTTTATTAGATTAAACAAGCAATATTGGTTACACTGTATTGTTATATTCCACTTTTGACATTCTACTAACTACAAGTAACTTTGCAACTACGTCGACTGATTCATGCTCGTCTGCAGAGTAGACTGTTAGGTTTATGGTTAGTAAAATAAGTTGACAGATTCTCACAGTCAGTATGTTGCATGTTTTGGATCTATCAAAATAAAGTGTTAGCAGATATTAAGCAGACAGTCTAGTAATACTCTAATGACTGCTAGTTGACATGTAGTTGCAAAGTTACTCCCTGTTAGTAGAATATCTAAAGTGGAGGATCAAAATAATGTGTAAAGCGTAATGTTAAAATCTAATTATTTTTGATTAAGTGGTCTGAGTGAAATCGAGGGCCGCCTGCCGCGGACAGGACTGATTCTGCTCTGTGGAAACGAGGCAGTGCTAAAGTGGATGAACACCTGTGATCATCTGATGTACCAGGCCCTCGTGGAGATCCTCATCCCTGATGTTCTGAGACCCATTCCTAGTGAGTCTTTCTTCACAGTCATAGCCTCAAAAGGCCAAATGTGGATTAGCATGAAACTCTTTTCTTCCAGTGTTCTGTTCAGTTCAGAAACTAGGGTGTAAATCGGAGGGTTCGTCTTAATACAATACGACATCGATTCTCATACCCAGCAATGCATTTGCAGATAACTCAAAATACTCTACGATAAGATTTGATACTGTATATCAATCGATTTATCGATATTGTGATATTATATACCTATTTTAAACAACTTTCTAAATTTTTATTAACTCACAAATGCAACCAAATAAAATAACGTACATGAACATGACCTAAAGGCCTTCACAGCATCCTGTCAAAATAAAAGTTTGGTTTAACTTGAAGAAACTGTGACAAAAATATTACTCAATGTAAATGATCGTATTACTACTAAAAAACTATTTTTTTAAAGAATTGTTTACCAGCTAACAATTTATTTAGCAGAAATATGTAAGTACACAACACAGTTTTTCTGGGGGGAATAGAGAGGAAAAAAAATATAACATTAAATATTTATGCTTCAATAAAAATTAAAAAAAAACACAGCTTTTCAGGGTTTTCAGCTCAGTCTAAAAGATATTTCAGGTACAGAAATGTAATAAATACTGCTAAGTAACTGCATAGGCTTCAAGGTATAAATAAAATATAGATGACTCATTATTGATGTTTAAAGGGATATTTAGTCAGGAGCAGTGAGCACAACTTATTTTCTTTGACGGCATTAGGTTTATTAGTTTTCTTTCACAGAAAACAACTTCTCACACAGCGCTCCACAGCTCCGACAACAATCCTGAGCATCTTTTACGCTCACCTTTGCCTTCAGGCCGTCCTTATATTGAGTCCTGATACGTGAGTTTGAAGGAGAAAAAGAAGTCTTTTCTGCTTAACAAGCTTGCATTTATTTGATCCAATATACAGCAAAAGTGGTAATATTGGGAAATATTTGTACTATTTAAATCATCTGTTTTCTGTGTGAATCTGTGTTAAAGTGTAATGTATTTCTGTGATGCTCCGCTGTATTTTCAGCATCATCAGTCTTCAGTGTCACATGATCTTCAGAAATCAGAATAATATGATTATTTACTGCTCAAGAAACATGAAGATTATTATCAGTGTTGAACACAGTTGAGTACATTTCTTTTTCAGGATTCTTTGATGAATAGAAAGATTCAAAGATTGGCATTTATCTGAAATAAAAAGCATTTGTAACATTATACACTATAACAGGGGAATTTAATATATTTTAAAATGTATTCACATAGAAAACAGATATTTTAAATAGTGCAAATATTTCACAGTTTTACTGTTTGTGCTGTATTTTGGATCAAATAAATGCAGGCTTGTTGATCAGAAGAGACTTCTGGAAAAAAAAAAATCTTATTTTTCTTGTCTGTCCTGTATTCAGTGTAAATCTAAATCTCCATCTGTGTTCGACAGGTGCCTTGACTCAAGCCATCCGTAATTTTGCCAAAAGCCTTGAGGGCTGGCTCACCAACGCCATGAGCAGCATCCCTCAGAGGATGATCCAGACCAAGGTAAGACTGTAGAGGCTTTCCAGCTGATAATGAAAGCCTTTGTCTGCTGTAGAAATCCCAACTTCAAGAAGTCCTTCCGCTATTGCGCAGGTTTCTGCTGTTAGTGCCTTCGCTCAGACGCTGCGCAGATACACGTCTCTGAATCATCTGGCGCAGGCGGCCCGTGCAGTGCTGCAGAACACCTCCCAGATCAACCAGATGCTCAGCGACCTCAACCGGGTCGACTTTGCCAATGTTCAGGTAAGTTTTGCACTTCGTGGCATCTTGACAGAGAAAGCCAGCATTTTGTTCCATAGTTTTGAACATGCACTCTTTTGTAAAGGCTGGAATACACAACACCTGTAAAACACTAGGTACCAAACACTTGCCGACTTTGTGAATGGTAAATCCCAAGTATTGATTAACTAGTAAATAAGTAATACATTAATTTCATACTATAGTTAGTATCTATTAACATATGTGACCACGAACTACAAAACCAGTCATTAGGGTCAATTTTGCAAAAATGAGATGTATACATCATCTGGAGCTGAATAAATGATCTCTCCAGTGATGTGTGGTGTGTGAGGAGAAGACAATATTTGTCTGAGATACAACTATTAGGAAATCTGGAATCTGAGGGAGAAAAAACATCTAAATATTGAGAAAATCATCTTTAAAGTTGTTCAAATGAAGTTCTTAGCAATTCATATTACTAATCAAACATTAAGTTTTGATATATTTACAATAGGAGATTTACTAAATATCTTCATGAAACATGATCTTTACTTAATATCCTCATGATTTTTGTCATTAAAGAAAAATGTATAATTTCGACTCATTCAATGTATTGTTGTCTATTGCTACAAATACGTCTGTGCTACTGATGACTATGAAATGAAAATATAAACTAAAATTTCTTAATATCAAGCATAAAATGTTACCGATATTAAACCGATATTATTCAAACCGATATTATTCAAAGATCATACAATCTTCATTTATTTGTGACATTAAAACTAAAACTTCAAAAGCAAGATAAAATGTCCTTGCAAAGGTTTCATATTAGCAACATCCAAAATACTTCAGTTTATCTTTAGCTTCACTATTTACAAACAATTAAAGCGCGTTAAAAAATAAGTTGTTCCAAATTTAGCTAAGTTTAACTAGACAAGTTTATTATTATTATTATTATTATTATTATTATTATTATTATTATTATTATTATTAAGTACAATTTGAGGGTATTTATATTAAGTGCATGCATTTGAAGTGTGCTTGGCACAAAATGTATTAAATTTATTTTTCACTAGGGTTATTATACTTGGCCTTCACATCATTTATCAACTGAGTCTCTGCCCGTCATGCACTATGCAAATATTCAGTGAAATCTATCAACTGTGGACTACCCAAAATCTGCAGACTGGCTTTGACTTTTGGCAACTATCTGACTTTTGAATCTATGCTAAGTTCGTGTAGCCTATTCCAGCCTCACAATGTCGATTAGCCGATGCATCGCAGTGATGTTGTGATGGTTGTTGATGGCGTACAGGAGCAGGCCTCGTGGGTGTGTCAGTGTGAAGAGGGCGTAGTTCAACGCCTCGAGCAGGACTTCAAGGCCACCCTCCAGCAGCAGAGCTCTTTGGAACAGTGGGCAGCTTGGCTGGACAACGTGGTCACTCAAATACTCAAGCCGTACGAGGATAAACCATCCCTCCCCAAAGCTGCACGCCAGTTCCTGCTCAAGTGGTCCTTCTACAGGCAAGACATTTCACACTTGGTTCAGTTTGTGTAGATTGAAACCACACAATGGCAACCAAATGAAGCAAGAATCTCTCCTACACCCTTACGATCAAAGTGTTAACTGTACTTTTGCATGTTTTACTGTGCTCTCACAGCTCTATGGTCATCAGAGACCTGACCCTCCGCAGCGCGGCGAGTTTCGGCTCGTTCCACTTGATCCGGCTGCTGTACGACGAGTACATGTTCTATCTGGTGGAGCACCGCGTCGCACAGGCCACAGGAGAGACGCCCATCAGAGTTATGGGAGAGGTAAAGACCGTGTGTAGCTCAGCGTGAGCCGTAAAGAGCCACGAAGCAAGGCTTTCTCTCTAATCACCATTTCTTTGTGCTGCTCCGTCTATCACAGTTTCAGGACCTGAATAACATGTCACCTGCCAACATCGACAAAGGTAAGCTCAGACTGCAAGCTGAGACCTCATTACACCCAGAGTTACATCATTACAGTCCGGACTAACGAGCCCAGCCACTTTAGACCAGTAGAGGACGCTTTCCTCTGAGAGACAAGACCTTACTTGTGTTCCTCCATCATTACGTTTTCCTTTCTGGCTCACATCACCAATAATCCCTCTAAATTTGAGTCATTCTGACTAATACAGACCATGGTGGTGGTCCATTGGAGAATAAGTTTTCCTTTTTTATCTTTATAAATAAAATCAAGCTACATTGCCTTAAATTTTCTTTTTGTTTAAAGGGATAGTTCACCCAAAAATTAAGATTAAATCCGTTTACTTTATCATTACTCTTTTTCTGTTTAATACACTAAGCAGGGTGTCCGCGGGGTTTTAAAAAGTATTAAAAAGTGATAAATCAAAATGGTCAAATTTAAGGCCATTAAAAGTGTTAAATGTGGTCTCAGAGGTATTATTTTTTTCCAAATTAGGTATTATTTTTTCCAGACTATCAGGTGTCTTATTCTGATTGAAATTCTATCTGCGTTCGTGTTAGTTCGTTTATATGGGCTTTAGCATATCTGGGCACATAATCAAAGATCTTCCGTCTCCGTCTCATGCTGACGTCATATTCAGTGGTCGTTCGGCATCATCTCAGAACACTGCGCGCTCAACAGAAGTGGCTGGCTTACGTTTTATTTTAGACTTGCTTCAAGGCATATCTTCAATGACTGGACAACCATCGTCGTCTTCTTGGACAAATGGAGGTTTTCTAATAGCTGGGTTAACGACCGGTAGTACCGAGGTCCCGTTCAAACCCGGTTCTTGACGCATACAACGGTATGATTTCCGCGAAGCAGAAAACGAGTACGGAATCTCAAAATCCAGTCATGTAAATTAAACTTACATTTTAATATGGACAGTCATGGAATTTGTGAAAGCATAAATTAATCAAATCAAATCTCCATATGGACCAGTATCTGTAGTATTAAGCCGCAAAAGTTGTTTGAAATATGAATCCGTGTTCTGCGCGTCTCTGTGTGAATTAATGAATGACAGAGACGTGCAGGTTTATTTACTACATAGACTGAAGCGCATGACGCTTGCATTAATTTCAGCATCTGTTGTCTTCTCCTGTCAAAATAATCGAGTTAATTTAGAATTATTCATATTCACTTTCGAAAAAGCAGAAGACATACCGGTTTCTCCGGTAGTGGGCGGAGCTAATGGGCAAATAGAAATTTCAAAATGACAAATATGCATTCATTAGGCCTAAAAGAAAATTTTTACATAAGGGCATTGTGTTAGAAATATTACTATTATTTAGTAAAACGTATGTGATACTGCTACCACTGTTGCAAAAAAATAAAAAACTTTATTTAAAAAAATAATAAATCTCAATATTTCTCCCATGTTTTAATTTTAATAGCAAATCCCCTTTATTTACCAAACATAAAATGTGTTTAAATTTGATAAATTAAAAGACAAATTAAATTTGGGTGAAACTTGTTTACTGTTTTTCATTATTATATAACTTGTAGAAAAACTTTAAACACAATTCTAAATAAGTATAAAGAATGGCATTGGTTTATTTTTTTTTTATTACCAAATTTTTGTGTTTTGCTTTGTTACCGAAATTGGTACCGAGAATCGTGGATTTTCACTGGTATCGGTGCCGAATACTGAAATATTGGTACCGTGACAACACTAACAGGCAGGCTTATTGTTCGGTCTATCCATTTTCTCCATTGCACATTTTATGGTATTTGTTTTATTTTTATTTACTAAGTGAAATAAATGTGCAATATGCTGTCAACATCAGTCTCTAAATCTATTATTTTTTGTATGTTATATATGTCAAAATCTGTGTAAATAATAGAAAGGTCGCTGATTAACACTTGCAATTCAGTGTCGTGATGGTTTTAAAAAATATTCTGAAGGTAGTGAAAAAGGTATTAAAAAGTAGTAAATTTAACTTAAGGATTGCTGTATATACCCTGCTAAGCCTTTCTTTCATTTCGGACCACCGCTCTTTTGAAATATGACACTTTTGACACTTTTTATATGATACTTTTGCATCTTTTTAAAGGGATAGTTTACACAAAAATAAAACTTCTTTCATTAATTATGCAGAAACGTAGCGAGGACATTGGTTAAACAGTCCATGTGACATCAGGGGTTCAACTGTAATTTAACAAAGCTACGAGAACACTTTTTGTGCACAAAGAAAACAAGGTTGTTGAACAATTCTTCTGAACACTGATAACACACAGACTATTTTAACGATGTTCGTACAACGTTTCTGGGACTTTTTATGTAGGGTCAGAGAGCTCTCGGATTTCATCAGAAATATCTTAATTTGTGTTCTGAAGATAAAGGGTTTGAAACAACATGAGAGTGAGTAATTAATGACATAATTTACATTTCTGGGTTAACTATCCCTTTAGAAGCTTGATGTTCACCACACGCTACCATTATATCACTAGTGCACACGTGACATTATTTAAACCTTTCCTTCTGTAGTTTAAAACAAAAACACGACTTGATCTTCATGTTTGGGTGAACCAACCCTTTAAAGTCCCACTTTACACTGCATAAACATTGTATTTGTGTCTTGTTTTCTAGTATAAATATCTAAACATTCTTGAATCAAGATGCGTTCACTGTACAAGTGAAATGATTTTAAGATATGAAAATAAAAAAAATCTAAATTTGCTTAAAACAAACAAAAATATCTGCCAGTGGGTCAAGAAAAACAATCTTGTTTAGCCTTTTGAATTAAGACTATTTTTCGTATGCCATTGGCAGATATTTTTGTTTGTTTTAAGGAAAAACTTTTTTTTTTTTTAGAAAACAAAACTTAATATTTGACCCTGGAGCACAAAATTATATATTTTTCTTTTATGCCAAAAAGGATAAAGTAAAGATCATGTTCCATGAAGATATTTTCTAAATCTCCTACCATAAATACATAAAAACATCATTTTTGATTAGTAATATGCATTGCTAAGAACTTCATCTGAACAACTTTAAAGATGATTTTCTCAATATTTAGATTTTTTTGCTCCCTCAGATTCCAGATTTTCTAATATTGTCCTCCAAACAAAGCACACATCAGTGTTGAAGTGAAATGGGTTGTGAATGACCTTCTGCTTCTCTCTGACGTCTGTAGACGAGGTGAGTGAGATGGACAGTGATCTGGACGAGGAGATGGAGGAGATGGAGGAGTGTGACGAGCCTCTGGCCAAGCGGGAGAAAGCGGAGCCCGAGGTCATGCAGGTGGAGGACGGCAGCGGCGCGGTGCTGAGCGTGGTTCAGTCCAGCATGCTCAGCGCTTCACCCTCGAGCGAACACATCCTCAGCTCGAGCGGAACCAGCACCATCCGCCACTGCAGCAGTCTGGGAAACACATACGCCTCGGTCTGAGAGCCTTTCAGTGCATCTGTCTCCAACACATCTGTCCTCATCCTCAGCAGAAACACAGACTCTCGCTGAGATCCTCAAGCTCTAGCAAACCAACTCCAGCATGTGACGAGATGCTGACCGTACAGTTTAAACCCCATGTTCCCAGGTGAAGAAAAATAATGCACTCTGATTTTGTGCTTAATAAACTGAAAATGATTCTTTAGTACGTCTTTAAGATCATCTAAGAGTCTGTTTTAGGACACCAGAAACATAAACTAAAATTTACTTCTAACACACCGCAAAAAAACGATTCTCTTTTCTAGTTTAAATATCTTAAAATTTTTGAATCAAGATTTATTTACTGAACAAGTACAATGATTTGAGATACTAAGTCTTGTTTTCTAAAAACAAGCAAAAATAATCTTAATTCAGAGACTAAACAAGATTATTTTTCTTGCCGTATTTGCTGAAATTTTAGGGGAAAATATAAAAACAATTTTTTTTAAATAATTTTACTTGTACAGTAAAATAATCTCGATTCAAGAATTTTTTGATATTTAGATATAAATACCAAGAGAGTTTGTTTTTTTTGCAGTGTACTATCTCTGTATTTTACAAATGTTTTTAGTTCACACTTGTACACTCAAGCGGTGACTAAATACATTTTTAAATGCACAAATGGTGTCCCAAAATAGTGTCCCACAGTTGAGTACACACATAAGTTTAAGTACTAAAGAGTAATGTTTTGTATATTAAGAACAAAATGAATGCGGAAAACTGCACTTTTGTTTTTTAGTTAAGAGAAAACACTTGTGTCTGACCCAGATCTCCAGCCCAAGCCTCTGGCTCCAGGGAACCGTCCCATTATCACTGCTCTGCTCATAGTTCAGTCATGTTTAGATCGTGTTATCGAAGCAGGCTAGACATCTTGTACCAGACGTAATGAGCTTGCCTTCTCACCTTCTCTGCTTGTGTTTCCAATGCCTTCTGTTTGTGGATTAAGTCGTCTGCTAGCTTGAAAATGAGTTTTTTTCTTGGTCAGATATGCTGCATGTGTGAACTGCATCGTGGGTCTTTTTCTTTTTACTAATTGGACCAAAAACACAAGTGTGAGAGACAACAGGGCGGTTTTGAAGCTTGGGTGCTTCTCGTGCAGAACAGAGCGAATGTCAGGGATTCTGTGTACCTCGGGTTCATCTTAGTGCCTTAACCCAAACAACAGCTTTCCATTCGGTCTGTAGTGAAACCACACGCCAGAGAATACTCCTAGCGAGCGTCTGCGGCCCATTCATCACGTGGATGTGTTTGTGATCAGTAACTGGAGACCGCGTGGATCTGGCCGAGGTGTTTGTCGTCGTGTGTATCTTGTGGCTCTACCTCACTTAAACACATCCTGACGGGGTCGTGTCTCTTAATTGCTGACCCATGGGTCGTCATCAGCTGCCCTGTAAAAACACGACTCGTGCACCAAACGCTGATGAGTATCAGTGAAGATAAAGAGTTTATAAGTTGGGTCTCGCTCACAAACGAGCAGATTTCACTATCAAAACATTTACGTAAATTGTGCTACTGAGTAATTTGATGAATGAGTTGTATACATTTTTCTTTTGTGCGGTCAAATTAATAATTGCATCCAAAATAAGTTTTTGTTTACATAATATATGTATGTGTACGATGTATATTTTTATATAATATATGTGTGTGTGTATGTATGTGTGTATATACACATACACACCCAAATAATAATGTAATTTACAATATATTATATATAAATATTTATGTAAACATCACATTTTCTTTAAATATACACATGCATAATATATATGAAGCGTTTATTTGGAAAAATATATTTATTTTATTTTTATTGACATTCTAATTGATCTCAATCCAACTGCAGTTGGGTTAGTTTGATATAAAGTAAAAATAACAACAACAACAAAAAATACAGCTAACTTACACAATTAAAAAAAAAGTTAACATTAAAGTTAAAAAACAAATTCTGCAATTAAACTCTTTTTTATATATATATATATATATATATATATATATATATATATATATATATATATATATATATATATATATATATATATAGTATGCGCACATTTTGTAAACAAAAACGTATTTTGCATGCAATTTAACGGCGATTTAATCATTTGATAGCACTATTTTGTTTTAATCTGCATGAATAGATGATGGCGTTTTATTTAGTAATTGATCTGTTTTGTTTGTTGTTTAGTTCGTGTGAAACGTTATCACAGCATCCGTTAGTAAAGTTAAGGAAGAAGTCGTCTCTTTGGTTTCAGGAGGTACAGCTATCTTACCGATAACTTTTATACTTGACCTGTCGTAAATCGCTGTGCTATTGTGGAAAACACTGGAAAATTGTAGTCGGGAACTGGAAACTGCGTTATTTTCTTCACTACTTGACATTATTTTAAGCGAGCGACTGTGCGCAGAAGCCGTCTCATGTTGTTTTATGCATTTTTTTTTTTTAATAGCAATGTATTATGATCTTATTTTATTATTTTAAGTGGGATGATCGTTTCCGTGCGTCTGACGCGTCCAGTTTTCTGATAATCGTGATGTTGATTTATATTTACGTGTGCAATTTGTGAAAAAGTCACCTTTTTAAGCGTAACGACCAGCTACTAAAGATTTCTACAGCTGAAGAATTATTTCTGAGATTATGTGTGGTTTTTGCAAGTTGATTTGCGTTTTCGTTCCTAGAGAAGAGCGTTGGTTGGTGTTCCTTCTGTCCTCGTGCCTGGACTCTATTGGATTGATGTTGATCGTGTGCGATGACTCGACTCAAAGTGCTTTTGGTCTTGCATGCCTTTTCTCGTGCTGCTAGAATATCATGAGTTCGCTTTCGGACAGCACGTCAGAAAGTATAGAACAGTTCAATGCATTGATTTCAAACCACATGCCTGTTTCCACTTTGCCAAAACGGGGGGTTCACATACTTTTGATTCGGAAAGTCTACTCTTTGTTGCATTGTTTTTTTTTTTTTTTTTAGTTCTTTTCTGAACAAGACACTAATATTCCTCAATGGCTGTTTGCAACCTTACTCTGGATATCAATGCAAAGACGCTTCTGATATCAACATATCAAGCGCTGAGGAGCGTGAAGACAAGACTAGAGACTTCAGTGCCTTTGACTTCTCCAAGACCTCCAGAACCAGTACAAGCCAACGCACGGCTGGACGTCTCCCAAAAACACCACTCACCTTTGACACATATGCAGTTTAAAGGCACCCAAACTGATTCAACTTGTGATGAAACGATGACATGAACAGAACTCTATTGGGATTCCACCAATACGAGCACTGCACTATCAGTGTCATCACGAGGGGTTTTGCTTTTGCTTTTGGTTTCTTTCTATTGTACGTAGAGTGACATGCTTGGTTTCTACCTGGTCTTATTTTAGGGGGTTTTCAGAATATATTTAAGTGCCATTTGACTGTTTACGTAGTGAGTCGTGGCCTGCTGTAGCGCGTTCAAATGCAAGCACAAGCGTCGTGGTACTCAGAACTGAAATCCTAGATGTAAATATTCAGATAAAATGGAAGGATATTTATTTACAGTCCCTTACATCAAGCAGTTTAATAACAGATATGCTTTGAAAGTGTAAATTGTGATATTTCCCCCCATCTCTCGCTCTCTCTTTATCGTTTTGGATGATGTAACTTACATATACAGTACAATTTTTTCTTTTTTGTGTGTTGTTCCAATTTACCTCTTAGTAAATTAAATCCTTTGAGAATTGGTTAAAGCTTACTAATAAGTGTAGAGTGATTTGTATTGTGTATTTTACAAGAAGGATAACAAAACCGGGGAACTTTTATATTTATAAAATGATATATTAACATTTAGTGTGTCGATTTGAGGAATATATAGGAATTATCCAAGACACATGTAGTTTGTCTTTTCTGAATATTTCAGACTTGAGCTCAGGCTAGCTTATTAGTGTCGTTTTCTTAAATCTGTGGCTTGTCTTTCAATTAATAAACCTTTTCTTGTTGAAACGAGAACTTGTTGTGTTCACTCTCGCCAAATGACTGATCTGTTGGAGATTCTACAGAAAACAGCAGGTGAAATCTGCATTTGTTGGCTTGACTGCACTCAAGGGATTTTGCTTCTTAAACATTCTTATAATTATGCAAACTTTTAGACATCAATTTTTGCATTTTTTGCTGCTTGCTCAATTTGCTTAAATTTAAATAAGCAAATGCAAAACAATTGTTGAACATCTTATTACTATTTTCTCATAAATCTCATCTAAATGCCACCAAAAATACAATGGAATTTGAACATTACTTCCACTTTTATTTATTTATATAGCACATTTAATAGCAATGTTGTTGCTTCACAGTTATAATTAAAACATGCATATATAAAAACATTTGCCCTGCCTAGCAAAATGAAGGCATACACACAGACATACACCCTCACACAACTGTATAGTGAGATCGGTATAGATGTGAAAGAGGGGAAAAAACAAAAAATAATAATTTATTATGTCAATGACTGATTTGTTCAAAAAGTGGATTCATTCAGTTAGGAAACACCTCCTCAGTGTGCTTCTCAAAATTAGTAACAGCTGTTACTGTTGTAGCTTAGTTTTCAACTTTTTTCATTGGTGAAATAGTGCTAAAACAGGCAATATGGTGCCTAAAATGCACTTAATTAACTTCTTATTCAATTTTTATAAAAATCTAAATCACATTTGTTATGCTAATATCTGGAGAACAACTGCACTCGTAGAATGATATTCTATTAGATTAACTATATTAAATGAAATAAACCGACCAGTGGCGGCTCGTGGATTTTAAAATAGAGGAGGGGATCCTTGCCAATTCTTCTTATTATTATTTGCTTAACCATTTTAAAAATGCCTTTTTGGTAGCTTTTAGTCAGAAACCGTAAAGAAAATATATTCAATATCGATGCTCATTATAAATAAATAGTAAAGTGAAATGTTCTCATGCTAAGGATCTGACTGAAAGCCAGTGACTCCACAGTAGAGACAGGTGCGTGTTTTCAACAATGTTTCACCTGTATGAGAAAAACATACAGAGAATCACTTAAGACACTTTGCTGTAGACCCATTCCACATAATAATATTCATTAAAACTGTATGTTAACACGTAGGAGCTTGCTGCATGAATCCGTGAGTAGGCTACAGTTTACAAATCCACGGGAACGGATTGCGAAAGTGTGCGCGCAGATTATGAATTCGTGGGTACTGAGGGTACCAGTTTATAAATACCTTGATGTTGTTTGGATGCAAGAACCGCGTGTGTGTGTGTCTCCTGTCCGTCCTGCAGTGAACAGTCCACCTGGATGTTCCCGTGTTTGGCTCCTGGTAGAGGTGGGCAGATCGATACTAATATCGATAATATCGATACCAACGTTGGTATCGGTATTGATCGATACCAACGGGAAAATATCGATACTTAAGTTTCAGTTTCTCTCGTTTTGCCACCTGGCCGTGTTTGTCAAAATGCTGCTGCTGTCACAGAGCAGAGCAAGCTCTCAAGAGTGCTGCTCGTGCTCGACACTGCTCTCCGCCCCCTCTCCTGTGTTGTACCGTCACGTGACTCACCACTAGCGCTACCACCAGCAGTCAGGCGCGCGCACCGCTCAGCCGCGCATTTCTTCTAACAGCAGTCAGTCAGAGGCGGAGAGAAAGAAGAGCGTTGTATGGCTGTATTTTCAGGCCGATCTACCCTTTTTGTGTTAGCTGTGAAAGGGATACTAGTTTCTATATTTAAACTTCACCTAGATGTGCACCAGAATTAATTATTTTTTATTATTTTATCAATAACTGATTCTCCAAGAGCAGTGGATATTACAAGGCGCCTATCAGAAATGATTGTGAAGGACCTGCAGCCTCTTTCCATAGTGGAAGATGTCGGCTTCAGGAATTTTGTATAAGGAGAATTTGTTTTACAATTGTGAAGTAAAACGTTGTGACTTTAAGAAAACAATCCTGAAAAGAAGTGCACAAGAGGAGAAACATTTTTTTATTAACATGCTACTTGAAAAGAGAATTTGTTTTTACATTTTTTATATTTGTGAAGTAATCATTTTGTAACTTTGTTTATTTAAATAAATCAGAAGTAACCAAAAGTTGTTTCTGAACAAAAGCTTTCGTAGTACTGATTAATAACCCAAAATGCAAATCACAAAAACAAATTAAAAGTCATGAAAATTCATTTAGATTTAGGTTGAAGACGCATCCACCTTAATTATTAAAAAGTATCGATATTGGTATCGGTATCGGCGATACTGGCCCTGTATTTACTTGGTATCGGATCGATACCAAATCTAGCGGTATCGCACACCTCTAGCTCCTGGGATGATCTGAATCCTCTCAAAGTCCCTCCCCAGGATGATGACGTCACAGCCAGAGTAGTACGCCTGTCCCACGAGCCCCGGACAAAACAACACACACAGTCTGACACTGATAATCACAGAGAGTTCTACATATCATCTGAATCTAATGTTTTGCTACATTTTTATTTATTTTTTTAAATCGAGGAATCAGAGTTTTAAATGTTTTCATTTACGGTTAATAATCTCTGCTGCTGCTGTTACACTCACAGCCACCAACAGCTTGAATCATCTGGACTTTTTGAGTCAAATATTTTGGCAAAATTTTTTAGCATTTTTATTTTATATTAGTTCTTAACATATCAGACAGTATCTGCCTTCATTTTGCATGTATGATTCGTGAAACACGCTAATTCGGAGTCCCGATCTGAATCAAATGTTTTGCGAACTCGCTCTGAAGCCCCGATCAAATGATTCGCGAAACGCATTTCGGAGTCCCGATCTGAATCAATGTTTTGGATCCGCCTTCAAGTCGCCAAACCCGTGTGACTGTCAAATTCGTTTTGGTGCCGCCCAGAGCATCAGCTCCGCGGGTGGCGCCATCAAACAGCGGATCCTGAGCGGACCTATGGCGTGCATCAGTCGAGAATTTCTTTGCTGGGACACGGTTGCGCTGAACCCTCTTTTGAGTAAGTATTGATATATTGCGACATTCACAGCATTGGTTTTTAAATCGTATTGTATATTAATGATTGTAAGACGTTGTTTGATATTAGGACAACTTAACATGTTCACTCCTGGATAATGGTTTAGCGCTAGCTTCTAGCTAGCTGTGCATTATTAAGTTTGCATTTTTGTAATTTTGGTCTCTTGTGTGTATCTTCCTCTTTATAATAAAACTTAATCTTCAGCATTTTATTCACTGTTTGAGTTGGTTCAGACATTATGCCGCATGTTTGAATGTCAAAAAGTGCGGGCTTATCTGCTAATGTTTTTTTTTTTTTTTATCTGCTAATATTAGCTACCGTCGCTAGATCGTTAACACGTGACCAACTGAACAGAACGCAAAGAATTATGGGTATGTTTGGCCAGTTAACATGGTGTGCATAGCAGGCTAGTGTTCTGGCATGAACATAATGAAAAAATTGCGTGAATAACAGAATATAATCCTACAAAATGCAGCGGGCTAAAAAAACATTTTCGGACCATAACGCCTAAAACTAAATCCTAATGCAAAGATGAGATATGACGAGAAAATAAAGAGAATCAAAGGACTCGATATTTACGAGCAGATCGACTGGTCAAGGTAACACACTCCAGCCCAAAAGAAGGGCATGTGAAAAGGCTGTGTTGTGGTGCTTTTGCAGACAGCATCATTTCTATGGACTCTTTATAAATGTAAATGTATTCATCTAAATGTATTTACATGTTAAATATGTAAAGAAACTGAAATTAAGTTGGTTGTTACTACTATTTAAGTTATGTAATTGGGTTTGCAACCAAAGAAGACTGATTTCGCACAATTCTTCCTTAATATAGATAAAGGAGGCAGAATTTCATTCAATCTTTGTGTATTTTATTTACAGACATGGCTAAAACAATACACGTGAGAAGAGTCATTACAAAATCTTTTGTAAAAACAAAAATATGTATATATTAGATGTGAGCATGGTGTATAATTCTAACATGACGCCTTCACAACAATACTTGGACACATATTGGTCAAAGCACAGCACACAACCACAATTTTATCCAGAAAAGTCTTCAGCTCAGTCTCATGACCGGTGTGGACAGTGTCCGGTGATGGGGTGGATTCTCAGGACCTTCCATCCAAAGGCATCATGATTTTGATGTTTAAATGCTGAAACAGACTCCTGATTTAATGAATTTTTCATTACAGAAGTTACTACTATTTTTATTTTTCCAGAAATGAAAATTATTAATTTAACATTAACTTTATTTTACAATGTATTCAAATCTATAAAGTAAAAAAAAAAAAATCAATCAGCAAAATTTGCAATCCGTTATTATTACAGGATTTTCCTTTAGGCAAAAATACCCTTTAAAATCCAATATGAGTTTATATTAGTTTGATTTTGATTTTGTCAACTATCTTTGTCTGAGTTGCAAGGTGTCAGGTCCAGTGTTGGGAAGTTTACTTTGGAAATGTTATAGTTTACAGATTACAAATTACCTTATTTTAAATGTAATATGTAGTGTCACTGTTTCAAATGACTTTAAGTAATGTAACTGATTACATTTGATTACTTTCAAAATATGACTTTAGCAGCTCTTTTTACTTTGCAATCTTTTTTAGGTTAAATACAGATTTAAAATAATAAGATATAGTTTAATAGCTATTGTAGGTGCAAAGTCCTATGTTAACTTCACTGGAACAGGAAAAAAGCTTCTTACTCGTCACAGAAGGCAATCAAAAAAGTTTAATCCAAACACAAAATTACAAAACTATACAAAATCCTGATGGCTCCTGTAGCCTTTCCTATGGTTTCACCTGTTAAACCTTTAACTGCTGTTACCTTGAACGTTTAAACAAGAGTTATTTTTTAATGACAGACGAAAACGGTAAGAAAACTGTTTCTCCCTTATTTCCTATACACGAACAACTACCCAGTTCAATCTTCCGCCCAAGTGGGCGTAACCATTAAAGAAACAGAACAGAAATTAGCCTGTACATCAGAAAACATAGGAAACAGTACTGAAATATATATATAAATATATATAAAATAAATACAGGAAAAAACAGAACTACCTCAGAAAGAAAGATACAAATATGATATATTCAGTTTATGCTTGAAATCAACACTTCAAGAAACAATACCATACAAATTATTGAAACGTAAAATTGGCTCTTACACACCAGCCCCTAATTGTCTTTGTGTTCAACGAAACAATTAACAACCTATTTATACTAAAGAGCCAAACAAATTACATAAAAGAAAGATACCAAATAGTTTCAACTGAATCTCCGAATTTTTTCTCAATAAGATGCTAACCTGTATTTAGGTGATAAACCCATAACAGATAGGAGACTATAAATCTGCCTCTAAAAGTAAACAAAGCTTAGTAACAGGACGTAAAAGAATGTTTGTGCTTGTTTTCACTCGGGCCTGCCGCACAAGACCTTTGTTGTCTGTGAATGTTTGTAGCACACGTCCCATTACCCAAGAGTTTCGTGGTGCGGAATCATCAGCAACCAATACAACGTCCCCAGGCTTGAGATTTTGTACTAGGCTTTGCCACTTTTGTCTTTCTTGCAGGTCTGGTAAGTATTCTTTGATCCAGCGCTTCCAAAATATGTCAGCCATATACTGAACTTGGCGCCACCTACGTCTGGAATACAGGTCTGCTTTGTCAAAAACCCCAGGAGACATGGACGGCTTTACTTTCAACAGCAGCAAATGATTTGGAGTAAGGGCCTCCAAATCGTTTGGGTCATTGGACACCTTAGTGATGGGACGACTATTGATTATTGCTTCCACCTCACATAAGAGCGTTTGAAGACTTTCTTCATCAAGAGACTGCTGTTTTACAATGGAGTTGAGAATTTTTCTGACAGTCCGTATTTGACGTTCCCACACTCCTCCATGGTGGGATGCAGTTGGAGCATTGAAAATCCACTGTACACCTTTTGCAAGCATTGTGGTTTGAATCCTGTCATTATTTAAACTTTGTATGGCCTTTTGCAACTCCCTTTCTGCCCCAATGAAATTTGTCCCATTGTCAGACCTGATTGTTTTAACCTGACCCCTTCTAGAAACAAATCTCCTTAGTGCATGAATGCACGAGTCTGTGTCCAAAGAGCTGGCAACCTCAATGTGAACAGCTCTTAACGTCAGGCAAGTAAAGATTACCCCATATCTTTTAATCAATGTCCTCCCTCTTTTGATTTCAAATGGGCCAAAATAATCAATGCCTACATTTGTGAATGGGGGTTCATCTGGCAAAAGCCTGTCACGGGGAAGGTCAGCCATGAATTGTTTGCCTGTAGTGCCGCGCTGGCGTTTACAAATTGTGCATTGAGATAGGATTTTTCTGATGGCTGTTTGTGCTTTTGGAATCCAGTATTTTTCCCGTAACTTTGACAACATGTGATTACGGCCGCTGTGACCCACATCTGCATGAATTGATCTTAAGATCAGATGTGAAACAGGATGGTCCTTTGCTAAAATAGCAGGATGCTTGGCCTCCTCAGGCATAGATGACCTGCTTAGTCTGCCACCTACTCTTAGAATTTTGTCTTGCAAAACTGGTGACAACTTGTAGAGAGCGCTGCTGTGTTTTACAGTTTTACCTTGCTGGAGGGCTTTGATTTCCTCTGGAAACATGATTGTTTGGCTGTAGCGAATGATCTCTTCCTCAGCTTTTTCAAGGTCACTTACAGTCAATGTAATCCCTGACAGCGAAGATTTGAAGTTTTGAAGTTCAGAATTCACTGCTAGATTGTCTCTTAGACTGTGGCACAGCTCATTTCTTTTTTCCATTAGTGTCTTCAGAGTGCTTTTAAACTTGAGGAACCATGCAATGGCTCTTTTCAAACGGTACCAATCGGAGTAGTGTGAAAAGAACTGAGAAGTATAGTCAGAATTGTCTGCACTCACTGCATTTACGCAGACTTCCTTAACTTCCAAATCATTAACAGATAACTTAAGGGTGTGACTAGGCATTTTTGGCCACTCTGATTCTGGCTTTGTCAGAAAGGATGGACCTGTGAGCCATGAATTTGCTTTAAGGAAAGCATCTACAGTAAGTCCTCTTGAGGCAATGTCGGCCGGGTTGGAAGAAGAATTCACATACCTCCATTGCGACGCCTTTGAGAGCTCTCTGATTGCAGTTACCCTGTTGGCCACAAATGTACGGAACCGTGTGCTTTCGTTGTTGAGATATTTCAGGACTGAAGTACTGTCTGTCCAAAATACAGATTCCTGAAGAATCAAGTCCAATTCAGATTTCAGCAAATTGTCCATTCTAGCAGCCATTGTAGCTGCAGTAAGCTCAAGACGTGGCACGGTAACTGTTTTTACTGGAGCAACCCTTGCTTTACCCATAACAAATGCACAATGTTGGTTACCTATGTGATTCTCCATGAGCAAGTATGACACTGTGCCAAAACCCAGCTCACTGGCATCTGCAAAATGATGCAGCTGCGCTGAGGTGATTTCACCAAAGTTAAGTGGCTTCATGCATCTTTCAACCTGAAAGTCATTCAAGTTCTGAAGACTAGCCAGCCACAGATTCCACTGATGTCTGAGAGTTTCTGGAATCTTGTCATCCCAGTCATGTTTTGTTCTACAAAGCTCCTGCAGTATTTGCTTTGCAGGAAGAATAACTGGAGAAAGTATTCCAAGGGGATCATAAATGGAGCTGACCATGGACAATATTCCTCTCCTTGTAAGAGGCTTTTCCTGTAGAGTTACTTTGAACTGCAAAGTGTCTGTCTCAACACACCACTGAACCCCTAGAGCTCTTTCCAATGGTAACTTGTCTTTCTCCAGGTCCAAATCCTTAACTGTCTTAGCTTTGCTCTCCTCACTTATGGATGCAAGTACAGTGCGACTGTTGGACATCCACTTGGTCAAATTAAATCCTCCTGATGCACACATCTCCCTTAAGTCATGCATTAGAGCAATACCCTGCTGTTCAGTAGCCACAGACGTCAAACAATCATCCACATAGAAATTCCTAAGGACTGTCTGAATTACCTCTGATCTATGCTGTGCACTGTTGTCCTTTGCACACCTTTGCAAAGCGTAGATTGCACAACTTGGGGAGGATGTAGCCCCAAATAAGTGGACACTCATTCTGTATTCCTCCACTTCCTGTGCAGTGTCCCCTTTAGGCCACCAAAGGAATCTTAACAGATCTTTATCTTTAGCAGGAACTCTGACCTGATGAAACATCCCTTCTACGTCTGCTGCAAGGGCAATCGGCTTATGTCTGAATCTCGCCAGAACACCAATAAGAGAATTATTCAAGTTGGGTCCTTGCAACAGTTGCGAGTTGAGTGATTTTCCTTGGTAGGTAGCTGCGCAGTCAAACACCACTCGAAGTTTGTGTTTTTGTGGGTGATACACCCCGTGGTGTGGGATGTACCAGATTCTGCCAAGGGTTCCTTCAATTTCACTTGCAGGGATTTTCTCAGCATGACCTTTGAGTAGCATGTCCTCCATGAAACTACAATAGTCCATGTAGAAAGCTGAATTTCTTTTGAATTTTCTTTTTAGAAATTGTGAACGCAGAGAAGCTACAACATAGTTGTTGGGAAACATCACATCCTTTTTTTTCAAAGGAAGGTCAATGCAGTAATGTCCATCTACAAGCTCTATGGACTGTGATACAAACTTCATAAACTGTCTATCCTCAATGGACATTTCCAAATTTTCAGCTTGTTCACATTCAGGAAAATCATACCTCATTTGCTGTTGGATTAGGTTCTCCAAAGTTACCACTGAAATCCTGTTTGCCATCACCTGTGTCCATCCTGTGTTTCTGTTAGTTTGGATGTTCTCTCTCTCCAAAGGTCCATTTACAATCCAGCCCAGGATGGTCTTGACAGCATAAGGCCCATCTCCTCTACTGTTGATGACCTTCCATGGCTCAAGAATCTTAGGTACATTTGTTCCGATTAGTAAGCCAATACCGGCATCGATCTGAGGAAGATGCACCTCTTCAAGATATTTCCATTTCTGAACATCCTTCTGTTGCGGAATGTTTTCTCCTTTAACTGGAATCTCTTTTTGAGAGAACACCTGAGGGAGATCCACAAAATTATTCTCGTTCAGTCCACTTATTTCCAGTTCGGTGCAAACATGTGTACTAACAGACCTTTCCTGTCCCATAGTACGCAGAAGGATGTTTGTTTTCCTGCCAGTTAGCTTTAATTCCTTCATTAGCTGTTCTGTACAAAATGTCGCAGAACTTCCTGGGTCCAAGAAGGCGTAAGTCAAAACTTCCTGATTGCTTTTTTTGGACTTAACTCTAACTGGTACTATGGCTAAAGAGCACACCAAATGACCAGCCCCAGTGCAGCCACAAGTTTCGCTGATGACAGTGTCAGTGACAGTTAAGGAGCTGTCTCCATCTTGAGATTTTGGAAGCACTGGCTTCCTGTCTGGGAGATGAAGAATGGTCGGATGCTTTAATGAGCATTTTTGACAAGTTAGTCTTTGCACACAACCTTTACTCATGTGACCTGGTAATAAACAACCATAGCACAAGCCTTTAGATTTCAGAAAGTCAAGTTTTTCATTGTGTGGCTTATGCTTCAGAATGCTGCAAACGTCCAATCCATGGTTTTTATTACAGCATAAGCAGAGGGTTTCATGGCTTGCTTTTGCTAGATCTTTTTCCTTTGTTTTTTGTTTTTTGGGTTCTGGAACAGGTGTTACACTTGTTGCAAATGTGGTTTTCCTTTCTTTCACTTGCAAGTTACTTGATCTGTTTGTTTTGAATTTGAGATTGTCTTTTGCCATCGTGTTATCCTGAATATTGCCAAACAGTGGATGCGAAACAATCTTTGCCTGCTTGTCTACAAAACTAACCAAGTCACAGAATCTTGCTCTCAAGCCAGTCCTTTCTTGAAGCTCACAGGCAACTGCTCTCCATTTTTCTCTCAGTTTGAAAGGAAGCTTAGATACAATTGCACGCATGTTGCTTGGACTGTCCATTTCCTCAACATATTCCACACTGTCAATGGTGTTGCAACAACCAGTAAGGAAAAGAGCAAACTCATTTAAGGCTTTATTATCCTCAGGCCTTAAAGCTGGCCAGTTCAGTGCCTTTTCTGTATAGGCAGTGGCGATTGTGTACTCATTGCCAAAATGTTGGTAGAGTAGTCTTTTAGCCTCTTTGTAGCCCCTTTCAGAAGGCATGTGTTGACAGCTGCGTACCAGAACCTTTGGTTGCCCCTTGGTAAACTGTTCTAAGAAGTACAATCTGTCTTTGTTATTTGTTGTCTTACTCTCTACTCCATGTTCAAAGGCTCGAATAAAGAATGTGAAATCCAGCGGGTCTCCACTAAACACTGGAATATCCATAGGTGGAAGAGTAGATAAAGACTGCTGTTTTATGAAAATCTCAGCAATGTCATTTTGACGTTGCATTATGTTGAACAAGCTTCCTGTATCAACATGTGAAGGAATTCTCACATCTGACCTTGTTGGTTGTGATTTAGCAAAATCATGATGCACATCACTGTCTCTTGGAACTGCATCAGTATCAGGTGCTAGCTCACGAGAAAATGTTTTTGGCCGTACTACTTGATTAGGTGTAGCTTTAAGGGTTTCTGCAATAGTGGCAGCCCTAGCTGCATTACCAGATGCATCAGAAACACTACGAGCTGGTTCATACATGGACAAAACCTGAAGTTTGGCTTCAGCCGCAGCAATAGCAGTTTGGAGCTCTAAATTTTCCCTCTTTGCTTTGAGCTCAGTTTCCTCTCTCTCAAGCTCTTGTTTCTGTAATAACGCATTAGCTCGTGCCAACAGCTCTGCCCTTTCAGTTTCAATTTTCAGTCTAGAAGAAGCTGTAGATGAAACACCTGAAGCCACCTGACTACGAGATTTTTTTGGAAAGAGAGGCAGTTGTGAAGAAGAGATAACCATTGAGGCACTGTCATTACATTCAACATCTGCATCACATTGCTCTGACTCCTTGGATTGGAGTTTTACTTTTTCAACCCAGTCTTTAACCTTGTCTACAAAGTGCTTAACTGCTTGAGACTTCGGTTCGAACCAATGTAACTGATCTAAATATGCCTCATCATCTGACATAAATTCTCTGGTTGCATAATTAATGTCTTGGAATGCAGCAAAGGACTGTGCAAACTCACCATTTATGCAATCATACACAGTGTCAACATTACCAGAGTCCTCAAGCAAAGCTTCAATTTCTCTCATTTGCCTTGTTAAATGTCCCAGCTTGGCTCTTCTAGTTCCCAACAAGTGATGAAGCCGTTCCTCTTGTGCTTTAACAGTCATCTTCGGCACTCTTTTAGAGGCCGCGTTCAATTCCTCTGTTTCCATAGTAATCAATGTTCGTGTTCAAAGCGCGCATTGCGTTCATCACGAAAGCAGATGAGATCGCCCTCTTGCGATGCTGTGTGGAAACGCAAACATGGCGGGACCATGACGCAGCAAAGTTCAGCAATATTCAAAGTCCAATAATATCCCCAAAACTTCCGAAAAAGTTGTGAAAGCTCACTAAAGTCCGATCAGCAAAATCCGTAGTGTATGTAATCCAAATGGCATTTTCTTTGATGTTGCGTGAATCACTCGATAATCTTCTCGTTAAAAACAAAAATATTGCTCGCTTCAAACGAAAAAGAGAAGTTTTCTTACTTTAAATGTAGGTGCAAAGTCCTATGTTAACTTCACTGGAACAGGAAAAAAGCTTCTTACTCGTCACAGAAGGCAATCAAAAAAGTTTAATCCAAACACAAAATTACAAAACTATACAAAATCCTGATGGCTCCTGTAGCCTTTCCTATGGTTTCACCTGTTAAACCTTTAACTGCTGTTACCTTGAACGTTTAAACAAGAGTTATTTTTTAATGACAGACGAAAACGGTAAGAAAACTGTTTCTCCCTTATTTCCTATACACGAACAACTACCCAGTTCAATCTTCCGCCCAAGTGGGCGTAACCATTAAAGAAACAGAACAGAAATTAGCCTGTACATCAGAAAACATAGGAAACAGTACTGAAATATATATATAAATATATATAAAATAAATACAGGAAAAAACAGAACTACCTCAGAAAGAAAGATACAAATATGATATATTCAGTTTATGCTTGAAATCAACACTTCAGGAAACAATACCATACAAATTATTGAAACGTAAAATTGGCTCTTACAGCTATGATACTGCTTTTGAAATCAAATCTTCGCATAGCTACGACAGGAAACATTGTCATCTAACAATGCCTTGGAAAAAAGACAGTTAATCTAAAAATTAAATAAAATAAATAAATAATAATTTACATAAACCAAAATAGGAAATGAAACAGTTATGAAATAAGCATGTGTCATATTCTGTGTCTTCAACTCCAGAAACATTGGTGTCACATATTTTAAATATGTATATGTGTGAAAATATTTAAATGTAACTCCCTTTGTGATCATTAACAATATCATAATTAACTAATTTAATTACAGTGTACATTACATTAACATATTACAGCTACATTTATTTTGCAATTAAATTAGGACTGCCTCTGCATAGGGCCCGGGATCTTGTGCGGCCCCCTGGGGACGTCCCCTGTTTGCTGGGTACGGTGAGAGGAGGAGGCGACAATAACTGTGAGGAAAGGTACTTTAGTGTGTGCTAAGCCCTTCACGGAGGATGAGGTCCGTGTCCAACCGGAGTACGGTCGATCTCGCACCGTGGGCTGTGTCTTCCAGGTTTGCGTGGAAAAGTTGCGGAGACGTTAAATCACGCGTCAAAACGGGATGTTTGTGGTGCAGAGCAGTAAATGTGGAGATGGTACAGGAGCACGATTACAACAGCCGTCCAGTCCCAGGTGAGTGTAATGTGTTAACTAAAACAATAACTTATATTAAAAGCTTATCGGCAACTATAGACATTAATCAAATATAGTATGTTTTATTTGTATTGTTCGATGTAACTTTATATACATTTAATGTAGCACATGGTAGCAGTTATGCTAACAGTCGAGCAGGTTAGTGAAGCAGTGTTTTTATACTTTTGCCATCATCCTTTTATTCTGCTCTCTTTCTGGCTCAAGTCACACAAAATTAACAAAGACATTTAATGTTATCAATAAAATCCACAAGAATGTAGGAAATACGAGCAGTTGAACAATCATCTGTTGTACAAGCAGAATTCAAATTATTTTATAATGGTTTGTAGTTTATTTAACTTTGAATTGATGTTCTATGTAACTGGTATATTATTGCATAAATGTGATAGTAACTTTCCAAATTAATAAGTTGTTTTTATTAAAGTGTTATGTTTAACACAAAATAATACATGTATTGTTGTTTGCTTGATGTTAATTAAGTGCTCTTGCTGAGGCATGGGAAAAATAAAGGAGCTGGAAAAAACACCTGCTAGTGACATCAGCATCATCTACACACCTGATAGTGACATCATGCTTCTCTTCACCTGCTAGTAACTTGTCTGCTTTGTGATAAGCTAATTTTGTTATCTTCTAGTAAGCTTAAGCTTTTGTTACCTTCTCAGTCAGGGTTTTAACCAACATTATACATATAATCTTTCACATACTTCTCAGTGTGTTTTTTTTTTTGCTGAATTTAATGCTTAGATTTTAGGGGAAAAAATTAAGTCAGAAATATTTTATAAAAATCTAACTCTTTAGTTTTACTTGTCACAAGATCACACCAGGTTAACTAAGCCAGTAACCATCAGCTGACCGTGGAATGCCAATTGTGTGTTTCTTTCTCAGTTTTGCATGGTCCCCAATAAACTCAACGTGGGATGCCTCTCCGATTTCTTTCACATCAGGGCACTTAACCTCTACCAGGCCACAGGGAGGTTCTTCATTTGGGTCCACCACTTTGCCATCTGCACCAAGGTGTGGAGCATCAGGGTGGATGATGAGACCAGATGGAAGAACGTTAACGTCAAAGGTCTCCTCATAGCGGTGAAGAACCTCTGGCTCAAGTTTTAATCCTCTACACATCGCTCTCTAGAGACCCCGACAGATGTTTACACACACTGTTTAATGCAAGATATAAATGCATTTAACCTGCAATTACAAATACATAATGTTTTGATGTTTTAATCCCAAAATGTTGAATACTGATATATGCAATGATAAAAGAAAGAAAGTGTTTTAAGAGGTGAAATTAAAAACACCAATATCTAGATAATCATGAATTGTAACATCACTTCCTTTAATGTTTTTTTCATATACAGTTGAAATGGAATTTGTTTAAAAGTTACATTTTTGAAAAAAAAAAAAGTATTACATGTTTATATGAAATGCTTATACAAAATAAATATGTAGTTAACTTTAAAGTATAGCTACATTTTTTGCTTTCATTCATGGTCATATGAAAAATTGGCCGTACTTAAGTGGTAGATTTCTGCTATTTACTGGAAAACATTTAAAATTAAACCTCTTTTCTCTTTATTAAAACTTGATCTAGTAGCCTACATGATAAAATCATATGCTTTGCAAATCCGCTCGAAAGACCTGATCTCAAATGATTCGCGAAACGCGCTTCGGAGTCCCGATCTGAATCAAATGTTTTGTGAACTCCGAAGCCCCGATCTCAAATGATTCGCGAAACGCGATTCGGAGTCCCGATCTGAATCAAATGTTTTGCGAACTCCGATCGATACCCCGATCTCAAATGATTCGGGAAACGCACTTCGGAGTCCCGATCTGAATCAATGTTTTGGATCCGCCTTCAAGTCGCCAAACCCGCGTGACTGTCAAATTCGTTTTGGTGCCGCCCAGAAGATCAGCTCCGCGGGCGGCGCCGTCAAACAGCGGATCCTGAGCGGACCTATGGCGTGCATCAGTCGAGAATTTCTTTGCTGGGACACAGTTGCGCTGAACCCTCTTTTGAGTAAGTATTGATATATTGCGACATTCACAGCATTGGTTTTTAAATCGTCTTGTATTTTAGTGATTGTAAGACGTTGTTTGATATTAGGAAAACTTCAACATGTTCACTCCTGGATAATGGTTTAGCGCTAGCTTCTAGCTAGCTGTGCATTATTAAGTTTGCATTTTTGTAATTTTGGTCTCGTGTGTGTGTATCTTCCTCTTTATAATAAAACTAAATCTTCAGCATTTTATTCACTGTTTGAGTTGGTTCAGACATTATGCCGCCTGTTTGAATGTCAAAAAGTGCTGGCTTATCTGCTAATGTTAGCTACCTTCAATAGAGATCGCTAACATGTGACCAACTGGGTGGCTGGCAACGTCATCAGAACGCAAAGAACTATGGGTATGTTTGGCCAGATAACGTGGTCTGGCATAGCAGGCTAGTGTTTTGGCATGAAAAGAATGAAAAATTTGCCTGAAAAACACTATAATTCTACAAAATGCAGCGGGATAAAGAAAATATTGTCGGACCATAACGCCTAAAACTAAATCCTAATGCAAAGATGAGATATGATGAGAAAATTAAGAGAATCAAAGGACTCGATCCTTACGAGCAGGAGGAGCTTCCATGGCACGGTTATCATTGTCTGCTATATTTGCTTTTTATTTATTAAAATACATGCAATTGGTTGATGAAACATTTATTAAAATTAAGATAAAATTTGTTCAAAACGAAATTCGTTTTTAAGAAAGGGTTTCTACAAAGCAAAATTTAATGAAGTGGTAAATATCATGTCTGACGATTTACAAAACTTCATTAAGTGGTAAAAACCATTTCTTCCAATATATTGCGCATCTTATGATCCTATCTAAAAAATGAAAATAATTTTTGATAAAAAAATGTTTGTAAAAAATATTTTAATGACACGGTTTTGGCGGTTCTAATGACTGTGTTCAACTGTAACCGCCGGTCTCACGGTTATATACTAACCGTCACACCCCTATCTATGACTCATCACCCACAACCTACCTCATACATTTTCAGTTTCTCATCATTTCTCTGGACTCTTTATAATTGTTAATGTATTAATCTAAATGTATTTACATGTTAAATATGTAAAGAAACTGAAATAAAGTTGGTTGTTACTACTATTTAAGTTATGTAATTGGGTTTGCAACCAAAGAAGACTGATTTCGCACAATTCTTCCTTAATACAGATAAAGGAGACAGAATTTCATTCAGTCTTTGTGTATTTTATTTACAGACATGGCTAAAAAAATACATGTGAGAAGAGACATTACAAAATCTTTTGGAAAACAAAAAAAACATGTACATATTAGATGTGAGCATGGTGTACAATTCTAACATGACGCCTTCACAACAATACTTGGACACATATTGGTCAAAGCACAGCACACAATCACAATTTTATCCAGCAAAGTCTTCATCTCAGTCTCATGACCGGTGTGGACAGTGTCCGGTGATGGGGTGGATTCTCAGGACCTTCCATCCAAAGGCATCATGATTTTGATGTTTAAATGCTGAAACAGACTCCTGATTTAATGAAATTTTTCATTACAGAAGTTACTCCTATTTTTATTTTTCCAGAAATGAAAATTATTAATTTAACATTAACTTTATTTTACAATGTATTCAAATCTATAAAGTAAAAAAAAAAAAAAAACAATCAGCAAATTTTGCAATACGTTATTATTACAGGATTTTGCTTTAGCCAAAAATACCCTTTGAAATCCAATATGAGTTTATATTAGTTTGATTTTGTCGACTCTCTTTGTATGAGTTGCAAGGTGTCAGGTCCAGTGTTGGGAAGTTTACTTTGGAAATGTTATAGTTTACAGATTACAAATTACCTTATTTAAAATGTAATATGTAGTGTCACTGTTTCAAATGATTAAGTAATTTAACTGATTACAGTTACTTTTCTAAATATCTATTGTTTTCAGATTTTGATTATTTTGAATCATCTAAAGCAGGCAGGGTTAATGTTACAGTGGTACTCAACACTGATTACTCTCAGATTTCAGAATCCTTCTTCACTTGAATTAAGACTATAATTTAATTGTAACATACAACCACCTCAAAATAGGATTTTAGCAGCTCTTTTTACTTTGCAATCTTTTTTAGGTTAAATACAGATTTAAAATCATAAGATATAGTTTAATAGCTATGATGCTGCTTTTGAAATCAAATCTTCGCATAGCTATGACAGGAAACATTGTCATCTAACAATGCCTTGGAAAAAAGGCAGTTAATCTAAAAATTAAATAAAATAAATAAATAAATAAATAATAATTTACACAAACCAAAATAGGAAATAAAACAGTTATGAAATAAGCATGTGTCATATTCTGTCTCTTCAACTCCAGAAACATTGGTGTCTCATATTTTGACATCAGCATCATCTACTCACCTGCTAGTGACATCATGCTTCTCTTCACCTGCTAGTAACTTGTCTGCTTTGTGATAAACTAATGTTGCTATCTTCTAGTAAGTTTTAGCTTTTGTTACCTTCTCAGTCAGGGTTTTAACCAACATTATACATATAATCTTTCACATACTTCTCAGTGTGTTTTTTCAGGCCATTTTTTGCTGAATTTAATGCTTAGTTTTTTGGGGGAAAAAATTAAGTCAGAAATATTTTATAAAAATCTAACTCTTTAGTTTTACTTGTCACAAGATCACACCAGGTTAACTAAGCCAGTAACCATCAGCTGACCGTGGAATGCCAATTGTGTGTTTCTTTCTCAGTTTTGCATGGTCCCCAATAAACTCAACGTGGGATGCCTCTCCGATTTCTTTCACATCAGGGCACTTAACCTCTACCAGGCCACAGGGAGGTTCTTCATTTGGGTCCACCACTTTGCCATCTGCACCAAGGTGTGGAGCATCAGGGTGGATGATGAGACCAGATGGAAGAACGTTAACGTCAAAGGTCTCCTCATAGCGGTGAAGAACCTCTGGCTCAAGTTTGAATCCTCTACACATCGCTCTCTAGAGACCCCGACAGATGTTTACACACTGTTTAATGCAAGATATAAATGCATTTAACCTGCAATTACAAATGCATAATGTTTTGATGTTTTAATCCCAAAATGTTGAATACTGATATTTGCAACGATAAAAGAAAGAAAGTGCTTTAAGAAAAATTTGCCATACTTAAGTGGTAGATTTCTGCCTGTGTTTGCTGTTACAAGCTTTCGGAATCTATAATGTTTATTTCCACTAGATGGCGCTTGTGTACTTCAACACTCATTTATTTCAGTAACTTTTTGATCAGTCTAATCTGTATATTTTTATATTTTGACTCTTTTATAATGCTTATTGTGATTTATATACTCAACTGTTGTATATTTGAGGAATATTTATTCTTTCTAAGAGTTTTCTTTGGTTATATTTTATTTTGCTCCCATCGTGCCTTTGAATGTCACTTCCTGTTTTGTCACGGAGAACGAGTCAGAACTGCGATCCGAGTTTCACAGAGCAATTCTGCTGATCATATGGAATGATGTAATCATTGCAAAGTTTAAAGTATTTCTATTTAGAAGTCATCCGATAAAGAAGCTTCAAGATAACCCCCTCTCTTAGCTCATAAGCAGGCAAAAGTGGTATGTGGAAGTATTTTCTGTTTATGTACGAGTTTAAAGTCATGTGTGTTTTACATGTAACTGAATGTATGACATGTTTGTTGTATATTCACCCTTTTTTACTCAGTTCTACGGTGTTGGTGTTGGAGTCTAAGTCCAGAACACATTAAACATCAGTTAAAGAACCTCAGCCTTCGCGTCATGACTAAGGGCGGGCATAGTAGAACACTTACTGCGTCGGTGAAGGCCAACTGCATCAGATCGTAAAGCTGCACGAGGAAATCGGCCATCAAGAGGCGCCACATGTTGAATGAGGGAAGTACAACATGAAAAGATTGCAATTGACTTGACTGAAGCAAGCAAAGGCTGAACAAGCAAGCACTTTTGAAGTTAGTGACTTGGAAGCAGCGCAAGGTCTTGTGAACTGTCACTGAAGTTTCAATTGCTCTGGTATTTCCATCATTCCCATTCTAAGATAAAGTTGGACATTTTTCTATTATCGTTTGACTTATTAAGAAACTAAAAGGGACTAAACAGATAAACAATTTTGCTACTATTAAATAAGACTAAAGTTTGAATTTTCTGTTGTATTCAAGTATTTGTGTATACTTCATCATTTAAGCGTGTTGATATTCACATTTTATTTTTTTATTTTTTTACAAGTTGAATTCATAGACTACTTCTTGACAGTTCTGTAGCTTGTTATCATTTACATGATTGGATCACATAAGTGTAGCTGAGATAACCGCTTTACACTAAACTTTAGATTGCTCTTTGAATATTCACATTATAGTGCAACACAGGCTTAGCATGTCAAATACAAGTGAAAATACATTGCTGGCTACTAAAGAAGTTAGCTATACAACCCCTACTGCACAAGACGTAGACAATGCAGAGCAGGTCATTCCATCAGAGCAGGCTGATATAACTGAACAAGTTGAAGTGGCTGCACAAGTACAACAACCTCAGGTGGACATAGATAATACACAGCTCTCAGATATTAGAAGAAGCCAGCGAGCACGCACGCTTACCGAGAAGGGTAAAACGCTGCAAGACGGTAGACTAAATGATCTGAAAAGAAGCTTTGAGCAGAAGTATAGAAGGTGGAAGTATCACATCAATGGTTTGAAAAGAGCCATTAAGAACAATGATGATGCAGAATTGATTTGTGAAGTTGTGAGCACCATTAATGCCACTCAGTCTGAGGTCGACCATATTTATGATGATATAAGAAGCATCACAAGCCCTGAACCTGAAATTCGGAGGAAAAATGACACTTGCCTTGCCATTACTAGCACTGCAAATGAGAAGTCTCAAAGATTCCTCAACGGTGATCCTAAGGACATTCCCTGGCCTGATTCAGATTCAGTGTTTGAAGCCACTGTGTCCAGCATCATCTCAGCAACCTCCAGTAAGTCAAAGTCTGTTTCCAAGATGTTCAGTCAATCTTACAGTGATTCTCTGCAGAAAAGACAAGAAGCAGCGGCTGAAGTAGCGGCTACACAAGAAGTGATTAAAATAATGAAGACACAACATCAGCATGAAGAGGAAATTAGGAAACTGGAGGCAGAGGATGAAAGGTTAGCAGCAGAAAGAGAAGCTCAAGAAAGGGAAACCGAAGCGGAGAATGCAAGGAAAAGGGCTCAATTTATTTCAGAAAGCACTGTTAGAAAAATAAAGCTGGAAGAAAAGAAAAAAGAAGTGGAACGGTTGGAGGAACTAAAAAGACATAACGCAGCACAAGCAAGGCTGCAAGTTTATGCTGAAAGCATCAAAGGTGATGAGGGAGAACAGCGTTCTGCTCCTCTTCTTCAACAAAGGCAAGAACATCATGTTTTTCAACCAAGCGTTCCTTTTTCTCTCTCTCAGCCATTTACGCTCGCTCAAGACACTGCTCCTTTCAACCAACCCTCTTGTTCTTCTCAAAGGTTACCCCAAGCTCATATCTCTCAGTCACCTACATGGCCTGCTCCCAACGAAGCTTCTAATGATCTTGTGAAGGCACTGGCTGAAGCGATTACAGCCAATAGGATTCCAATTACAGAACCTGTTGTTTTTTCTGGAGATCCCCTGAAGTATAATGACTGGAAGCTGTCATTCCAGACGTTAATTGATCGCAAGAACTTGCCATCACAAGAAAAGCTATTCTTTCTACGCAAGTATGTAGGTGGTCCTGCCAAGAGAGCGATTGAAGGACATTTTGTGGCTGGAACAGAAATGGCTTACACGGCAGCCTGGAACATCCTTGATGACCGGTTCGGCAATCCGTTCGTAGTTGGCAAATCTTACCGTGACAAAATACAGTCTTGGCACAAGATTGCTGCCAAAGACAGCAAAGACCTCCAGGAATTTGTAGATTTCCTAAGCAGTGTTGAATCAGCAATGCCTTATGTACAAGGTTTACAAGCTCTGAATGACTGTGTTGAAAATCAAAGAATATTAGCCAAATTGCCAGACTGGTTGAGTTCACGTTGGAATAGAGCAGTCACCAAGTTTCAAGACGAATACAAAGGATTCCCAGATTTCAAATACTTTGTTGAATTTCTTAACAAGGAAGCTAGAATCGCATGCAATCCTATCACCTCACTGCAAGCGATAAAGCCAGCAGAGCAAGAAAGGTTCAAGCAATCAGATCAAGATCATTATAAGTTTCAGAGGAATCGCAACTCAAGTGCAAAGACATTCACCACTAGTTCCAGTGAAAGGACTAGCCTTATGTGTGTCTTTTGTAAGAGATTAGGCCACACTCTCCATAAGTGTCGCAAATTTATGGAAAGACCAATTGAGGAAAGATTGAAGTTTGTACAGTCTGAGAAGTTGTGCTTTGGCTGTCTTAAGACTGGTCATAACTCCAGAAGCTGCACCTCTAGGAGTGTGTGTGAAAAATGTGAGAAGTGTCACCCAACAAGCCTACACCAGGACCGTGTAAATAAATACCCAGGACAAAGCTCTAGAACCAGTCAAGATCAGTTCAAGGTCAATCACGGATCTGCAGATAGAACAGCCGAATCACAGAAGGTACAAGAGTCTAAGCCTGTGACTTCAAACAGAGTAGTTCAAGAAAGGAACGGCACTCATACGTCATCAATCATTCCAGTATATGTCTCAACAACAGATGAACCAAGGAAGGAGATTTTAGTGTATGCCTTGCTTGATACTCAGAGCGACACTACTTTCATTTTAAAGGACACAGCTGAGACACTTGATATCAAGAAAGAGCCTGTCAAACTCAAGATTTCCACCATAACATCCAAAACGAAGGTTGTGTCCAGTCACAAATTGAATGGTCTACAAGTAAGAGGCATTCAGTCTGAAGTTAAAATCAAACTTCCAACAACTTATACTAGAGACTACATACCTGCAAATAGATCTCATATACCCACATGTGAAACCGCAAAGAATTGGCCTCATCTAGAACATCTGGCAGATGAAATGGCTCCTGCACTTGACTGTGAAGTAGGTTTGTTAATAGGCTACAACTGCCCTCAAGCCTTACTTCCCAGGGATGTTCTCAGTGGCAATGAAGATCAGCCATTTGCACAAAGATCCGTGTTGGGTTGGAGTATCGTTGGATACAACCATGACGACAGTTATTATGAAGATGAAATCGGTGTGAGTCACAGGATTATCATGAAGCAAGTTCTACCAGCTCGTGATCCATCTCACAAACTCAAGTCTGAAGTCTGCTTTGTACAGAGGAACAAGGTTAAAGAGATGATCACTCCGGCAGAGATATTGAAGGTTTTTGAGTCAGACTTTGTAGAACGGGATAATGAGGAAGTCTCAACGTCGCAAGAAGACTTAAGGTTTTTGGCAAAATTGAATGAAGGCATTAAGCAAGTGCAAGATGGACACTATGAGATGCCATTGCCTTTTAAGGGTGAGAGGCCAGATTTGCCAAACAACAAAGCGTGTGCAGAGCATCGACTTAAATCCCTAGAGAAGCGTTTAAAGAGAGATGAACAGTACCAAAAGGACTACATGGCTTTCATGAAGGACATAATATCAAGAGGCGATGCTGAAAGGGTCCCAGAGATGGAGTTAAGTAGTCAACCAGCATGGTATATACCTCACCATGGAGTATATAACCCACAGAAGCCAGGCAAGATTCGTATCGTCTTTGATTGCTCTGCAAGATTTCAGAATACTTCTCTGAATGAGCATCTACTGACTGGGCCTGACCTCACAAATACCCTTGTTGGAGTCTTGTGTCGTTTCCGGAAAGGGCAAGTAGCCATCATGTGTGATGTGGAGCGCATGTTCCACCAGTTCCACGTTGCTCCAAAGGATCGGGACTACCTCAGGTTCCTATGGTGGGAAGATGGAAACATGGAAGCCTCACCTTCAGTTTTTCGAATGAAGGTCCATTTGTTCGGAGCGGCCTCCTCGCCTGGATGTGCAAACTTCGGCCTCAAATACCTTGCCGTACAAGGTCAAGGCAAGTTTAATCAAGCCACAGTGAAGTTCATACAACGTAATTTTTATGTTGACGATGGCTTAGCGAGTGTGGACACTGAAGCAGAGGCAATCCAGCTTGTAAAGGAAGCCAGGGGTCTCTGCAATACCGGAAAGCTTCGCTTGCATAAATTCATCACCAACAGCAAGACGGTGATTGCCACAATTCCAAAGGAGGAATGTACTGAAGGGGCAACTGACTTTGACTTGACACTAGGAGAACCTAAAGTAGAGAGGGCACTCGGCATCCAATGGTGCGTGGCTTCAGACGAGTTCCATTTCAGAGTGTTAGTAAAGGAAAATCCTTTTACTAGAAGAGGTGTGCTGTCTACAGTTGCTTCCATTTTTGATCCTCTTGGATTCGTCGCTCCCTTCATTTTAGTTGGGAAAAGGACTCTACAAAAGATGTGTCAAGACAAGTTAGGCTGGGACGAACCACTTCCTGATGACCTCAAGCCGCATTGGGAAGCTTGGTTGCGAGACCTCCATAACCTGTCTTTGGTGAAGATACCACGTTGTTATGTGCCATCAACATTCAAGGATGTTCAACAATATGAGCTACACCATTTCTCAGACGCCAGTGTGTCAGGCTATGGAGTATGTTCATACCTCAGAGCTGTAACCAAGTCTGGAGAAGTCTACTGCACTCTTGTTATGAGTAAAGCTAGGGTTGCTCCAACAAAGGTAACAACAATTTCCAGACTGGAGCTCTCAGCTGCAGTGGTTGCCACAAGAACTGGTGATCTGCTCAAAAGAGAACTAGAATTGGATGGCATTCGTGAATACTACTGGACCGACTCCAAAGTTGTCCTTGGCTATATTAACAACGATGCACGACGTTTCCATGTATTTGTAGCCAACCGAGTTCAGCAGATCAGAACAAGCACTGAGACTAGTCAATGGAGATATGTGGCTTCAGAACAAAATCCAGCTGACCATGCCTCTCGTGGGCTCACCGTAAAAGAACTCATGGGATCGAACTGGTTTACTGGTCCAAGTTTCCTATGGCAAAGAGAACTCCCTAAGGATGACATTAAGGTGGGAGAAGTTAATGATGGAGACCCGGAACTCAAAAGAGCACAGGTTCTAATGACCAAGGCAAGGGAAGAGTGGTGTCTGTCAGATCGCTTGCAAAGGTTTTCAGATTGGAAGAGGGCAGTGAAAGCCATAGCAAGGCTCAAACGTTGTGCAAGGAGTGCGAAAGGTTTGGTAGAAAGATCCAACAATTCCACAACACTTGAAGAAAGGAAGGATGCTGAACAATTCATAATTCACATCGTTCAAGAAGAAGTGTTCAGTGACGAGATCAAGCATCTAAGACAAGGCAAGGAAGTTAATTCAAGTCTTTTCAACAAGCTGTACAAGTTAAGTCCGTTTATCGATGACCATGATGTCTTACGAGTGGGAGGACGATTGACACAGGCAGAGCTTCACTCTCATGTCAAGCATCCAGCCATTCTTCCTAAAGGACATCATATATCTCGTTTACTCATAAAACACTTCCATGAAAAGGTGCAACATCAAGGTCGTGGCATGACCATCAATGAAATCCGCTCCAATGGTATTTGGATTCTGGGATGCAGTAGCGAAGTTTCATCTCTCATCTACAAATGCATTAAGTGTAGGAAGCTGAGGAAATGCAATCAGGAGCAAAGGATGGCTGACCTGCCACCAGAAAGGATGGAAGCTACCCCTCCGTTCACCTATAGTGGCATGGACTGCTTCGGTCCGTTCTATGTTAAAGAGGGAAGGAAAGAGTTGAAGAGATACGGACTACTTTTCACCTGCATGTGTTCGCGAGCTGTTCATCTTGAGGTGCTGGATGATCTTAGTACTGACGCCTTTCTTAATGCACTGCGTTGTCTTATTGCTATACGTGGCAATGTAAGTCAGCTTTATAGTGATCAAGGTACCAACTTCGTGGGTGCAAAGGGAGAGTTCCTGAAGTTGATGAAGGGAATGGATCAAGAACGTGTGAAAGAGTTAGGCTGTACCTTTATCATGAACCCGCCTGCTTCCAGTCACATGGGTGGTGTCTGGGAGAGACAGATCCGGACTGTAAGGAGTGTACTAACGTCCATCCTAGACAAGTCTGCAGCAAGACTGGACAGTTCTTCCTTAAGAACATTCATGTATGAAGTAATGGCGATCGTAAATAGTCGACCATTGACCTCAGAGCACCTCAATGATCCTGTGGGACCAGAACCATTGACGCCGAATCATATACTAACAATGAAGTCCACCATCATTGCACCACCTCCTGGAGAGTTTGTGAGGGAAGATCTTTATCTTCAGAAAAGATGGAAAAGAGTTCAGTTTCTGGCAAATGAGTTTTGGACCAGGTGGAGGAAGGAATATCTGTTGAATCTGCAGCAGAGAAGTAAGTGGAATAAGAGCAGGAGAAACACCAAAATAAATGATATCGTTCTGCTTCAAGATGATTTGGCATCACGAAATCAGTGGAAGCTAGCTAAAGTGGTAGAAGTTTTCCCAGGATCTGATGGAATGGTGAGAAGACTTAAACTTCTTGTTAGTGATGCAACACTAGATAGCAAGGGTGCACGCACAAATAAGTCAGTCTACTTAGAAAGACCCATACACAAAACAGTGTTACTACTTGAAGCTGATTAAAAGGGTTAAGTTTGAAAAGTGTTTAACTGTGTATGTTAAACGTGTACAAATACTTATCCACTGAATGTTTATTAGTTCATGTTGAGTTACTGAGTATTTACAAAGTAAATTCTTTTAAGAATCACACATTGTGTGATGGTGGGAGTGTGTTTGCTGTTACAAGCTTTCGGAATCTATAATGTTTATTTCCACTAGATGGCGCTTGTGTACTTCAACACTCATTTATTTCAGTAACTTTTTGATCAGTCTAATCTGTATATTTTTATATTTTGACTCTTTTATAATGCTTATTGTGATTTATATACTCAACTGTTGTATATTTGAGGAATATTTATTCTTTCTAAGAGTTTTCTTTGGTTATATTTTATTTTGCTCCCATCGTGCCTTTGAATGTCACTTCCTGTTTTGTCACGGAGAACGAGTCAGAACTGCGATCCGAGTTTCACAGAGCAATTCTGCTGATCATATGGAATGATGTAATCATTGCAAAGTTTAAAGTATTTCTATTTAGAAGTCATCCGATAAAGAAGCTTCAAGATAACCCCCTCTCTTAGCTCATAAGCAGGCAAAAGTGGTATGTGGAAGTATTTTCTGTTTATGTACGAGTTTAAAGTCATGTGTGTTTTACATGTAACTGAATGTATGACATGTTTGTTGTATATTCACCCTTTTTTACTCAGTTCTACGGTGTTGGTGTTGGAGTCTAAGTCCAGAACACATTAAACATCAGTTAAAGAACCTCAGCCTTCGCGTCATGACTAAGGGCGGGCATACTGCCATTTACTGGAAAACATTTAAAATTACAATTTTAAACAGAAGCACTATATGAACAAAGTCATTAAGTGTCATGTCATTTAGATGAATTAGAATTTAATTTGGGGTCCTGAAATACCCTGAACACTGCACAGAGGTTAAGATGATCATTGCTACATAAATAAAAATTGAAACTCATCCTATTTTGTTTTAATTTTCCCTTACTAAATTATACAATACAATACAATACAATGTTATTTGTTAAGCACATTTAAAACAACCGAGGTTAGCCAAAGTGCTGGACACTGACATAATTAAGTCTTGTTCTAGGAACAGATAAGAGTAGTTGGTCAGCAGACCTCAATGACCTGAGAGGAGCATGCATCATCAGTAGATCATCTATGTAAGCTGGGGCTTGACCATGAAGAGATTTAAAAACAAACAATAAAATCTTAATCTGTATTCTAAAACAAACAGGTAGCCAATGAAGAGAAGCAAGAACAGGCATAATGTGCTCTCGTTTACTGGTTCCCGTAAGGAGTCGAGCGACAGGATTCTGAACTGTTTGCAATATAGAAAGAGAGGCCTGGTTAACTCCTATAAAGCATTATAATAATCCAGGCTAGTGGTGATAAAAGCATGTATAACCCTCTCCAAATCTTTGAAAGATAGAAATGGCTTCAATTTGGTAAGTAGCCTAAGTTGAAAGAAACTAGCTTTTACAACAGAGTTTATCTGTATAGTTACTGTTATACAGTTACTGATGCTATGGACTGTAGGATTACTAACAAAAATTTGTCTCTATACCTCTTTTCTCTTTATTAAAACTTGATCTAGTAGCCTATGATAGAATCGAATGTTTTGCGATCTCCGATGCCTCGAACAAATGATTCGCGAAACGCGATTAGGAGTCGCGATCTGAATCAAAAGTTTTGCGATCTCCGATGCCCCGATCAAATGATTCGCGAAACGCGATTCGGAGTCGCGATCTGAATCAAATGTTTTGGGAACTCCGATGCCTCGAACAAATGATTCGCGAAACGCGATTAGGAGTCGCGATCTGAATCAAAAGTTTTGCGATCTCCGATGCCCCGATCAAATGATTCGCGAAACGCGATTCGGAGTCGCGATCTGAATCAAAAGTTTTGCGATCTCCGATGCCCCGATCAAATGATTCGCGAAACGCGATTCGGAGTCGCGATCTGAATCAAATGTTTTGGGAACTCCGATGCCTCGAACAAATGATTCGCGAAACGCGATTCGGAGTCGCGATCTGAATCAAATGTTTTGGGAACTCCGATGCCTTGAACAAATGATTCGCGAAACGCGATTCGGAGTCCCGATCTGAATCAAATGTTTTGCGATCTCCGATGCCCCGATCAAATGATTCGCGAAACGCGATTCGGAGTCCCGATCTGAATCAAATGTTTTGCGAACTCCGATCGATCAAATGATTCGCGAAACGCGATTCGGAGTCGCGATCTGAATCAAATGTTTTGTGATCTCCGATGCCCCGATCAAATGATTCGCGAAACGCGATTCGGAGTCGCGATCTGAATCAAATGTTTTGCGAACTCCGATCGATCAAATGATTCGCCAAACGCGATTCGGAGTCGCGATCTGAATCAAATGTTTTGCGATCTCCGATGCCCCGATCAAATGATTCGCGAAACGCGATTCGGAGTCCCGATCTGAATCAGTACCATCGAAAAGGAAGCTCTCGCCTTGTTGTTGGCACTGCAAAATGTTGAGGTCTACGTGGGTAACGGTAATATGGGCCCTATTATTGTATACACTGACCACAACCCTCTCCTCTTCCTGTCTCGGATGGCAAACTCAAACCAGAGATTAATGAGATGTTCTCTTATGCTGCAAGAGTATGTTCTTGATATAAAGTATAAAAAAGGAGTGGAGAATGTAGTAGCAGATGCTTTATCAAAAGATCATATGGATGACTGAACCGCTCATAAAATGTGTGGTTTGTTTTGTTTCTCTCTTTTACAAACTAAAAGAAATTATAGTTTGTAACTACGGGTGGGGGTGTTACGTCCGGAGACGAAGTCTTCATTGATTTATATTTTCCTTTAATGTGTGTTTCTTCTTTCCGTGTTTTTTCATGATTTCTCCTCAAACTGCCTGGCAGGTAGTTGATTGCTTCCAGCTGTACCTGCTTACCAATCAAGAGAGAGTCCGAATAAAAGCAGAGCTCCAGCTACCAGAGAGGAGAGAACGTTTCTCCAAGAGCTTTCTCCAGAGTGTTGCCTGTGTTCTGCGCGGCCTGTTGTTTCAGCTGGTGGTTGTTGAGCTGCTTAGTGTTCTGCTTTGGGTATTGTAGTACTTTTGTTTCTTTATTCATTGTGATATTCTTCAATACTTAACTTTTGTTATTTTAGTTAGTTTGTAGCTGCTTTTATTAACATCTTTTAGCGGCGACTTTAATGTTTGCCTACTTGTGTTGTGTTTTTGTTTTGGGCTAGGAAGGGAGCTAGGGTATAAAACCGTTATTGGTTTTCTTTTTCTTTTGTTAGTATAGCTACAGGGAATTAACTTCAGTTAGCTTGTTTTGACCTTATCCTCTCCTGAAGTTTTTTTTTTTTTTCTTTTCTTTTTTTGTACGTGTTCCACGAGCTGTAAAATAAAATATTTTTCTGGACAACTGTGGCAGGACTCAGAGAGGACTTACAATATTTTACTCTGGTTGCTTCCACATTTACCCCTAGACATATGATGCACATTTAAGTGTTTCTATCGTCGTTTATGTGCATCTTTTCTTCCCAGATAAGAAATGTATCCTACTGTGTTGAATGCTTTTTTTTTTTTTTTTTTTTTTTTTTTTTATGATGCACATTTTTATAATTTGTATTAGTTTCCATCAGGTGTTTTTTTTTTTTATCTGATATCCCAAAGTGGGCATAAAAATTGGTGGATGGAAACATAGTAAGACCGCAAACAATCCTCTTACTAAGTGTTTGTGTCTTGTGTTCTAGTATAAATATCTGAATATTCCTGAATCAAGATGCATTTACTGTACAAGTAACATTTAATTTTAAAATTTTTAATGATCAAAATGTTGTTAGTTTTGGCTTAAAACTTGCAGAAATATCTGCCAATGGGGGAAGAAAAAGAATCTTGTTTAGCCTTTGAATTCAGATTATTTTTCTTACATCATTGGTAAATATTTTTGCATGTTTTAAGCAAAAACGTACACAATATGGGGTTGTTGTTGTTGGTTTCGAAGTCATTTTACTTGTACAGTAAATTCATCCTGATTCAAGAATGTTTAGATATTTATATTAATGCTGTCAAACGGTTAATCACGTTCAAAATAAGTTTTTGTTTACATATGTGCGTGTACCGTGTATATTTATTATGCATATATAAATACACACACCGGCATGTATATATCTAAGAATTTTATGTTTATATACTATTTATAAATGATAAGAATATATGCATGTAACTATTTTAAAATATATATACAGGCATGTGTGTCTTTATTAATGCATAATAAATATACACGGTACACAAATAAACAAACTTTTATTTTGGAAGCATTAATAGGAAGAAAATCTCTGCATTAATCACTTAATCGTTTGATTCTGATTCATTCAGACATTTCTAATAATGTTGATACAAATGCTAATACTGCACTGATGTTTATAATAAAAGATGACATAATCATTCATAAAAAAAAAAAAAAAAACTTTTAAACCCAGCAAAGAAATAATGGGTGTTGCATTAAGTAATTTATTTTATCATTACATACAGTAAAGTATATTACAGATCTCTTCATACTCTATATAATATTAGATTCATTGGCATATATATTCAGATTTGAGAGGTTAAAGGGCAGAGAGCATGATCACTATACAGCGGATTCCTCACTGCTTCACATCAGCAATAATCTGGGGAAGAAAAAATTATTACGCTCTGTATTCCAGTGCTAATATATGAACATCATGAAACCAAGACATTTGCAGGAGATGTATAATGACCACAGATATTAATTTTTATTATCTACTCAATATGTCTATTTTAGATTTGTATGGGTTAATGCTTAAAATGGGGGGAAAAAATTCTGCCAAAGGTGAAAACTGTTGTTTTTCTGAGCCGCTGACAGATATTTGTTCTTGTTTTAAACATGAACTCATTTATATTTCAGTAAATGCTTCTCGATTTAAGGATGTTCAGATGTTTGAGCTGGAAAACAAGAGGAAGAGCATCATTCTCTGCGGTGAAGAAGAACACCATGACCTTCATCAAATTAAAATCTCTCCTGTTTGTGTCTGAGTCGAACGGTGGCAGGTAAAAGAAAAGAGTAAAAAATAAACCCTGGACAATCTTCCTAAAACATACGTCTGCAGGAGCCTTGATGATTATAAATATGCTTTACCTTTATCACAGTATCATTTCATCAAGCCTTGTGTTCAACTCCATATTTATACTGAAAATAAAAGTAGCTGTGATCATATTCTAGTTAGCCGCTCTGAAATCGAGTGACAGCTGATTGGTTGATTCACAAATGTCTTCACACACAAAGTGCTTCATATTCAAACACAGTTTAGATCAGGGGTCATCAACAATATTTGTTAAAGGGCCAGAATTTTTCTCTGCAGACACTGTAAGGGCCAGATACTAATAATATAAAATACAATTCGAATTGTATCCTAATATGTTATTATTTGATATATTAATTCTAATTCCAAATTTGTTATATTTTTACATATTACCTGTACTGCAGCGAGCCACCAGGGGGCGATAGCGAAATTTTAGGCTTCATATTTGTGAGGCTGCCAAGCTGTCCATCACTGTCACATGCAGGTCATAGTTTGTGGAGAACACTAGAAGAAATGCCTTCTGAATATATTTAAATTGAAAAAAATGGCACTCTCAAAGAGCCTTAAGTGAAAAGTTGATTCAGAGAACCATAGTTTTAATGAAGAATGGACGTATTCATAGTGCCTACTGTTAGAAATACCTGTGTGCCTCATTAGCTTTTTTTTCTCGTTAGATTTAAAAATAAATATGGAACTGACCCGAATATTCGTTCGGTGGGTTGGTATTCGATTTGAAAATTTGACATTCGAATATTATTTTATTTTTTTGCACATCTGGGAACCCCGCGAAACGGTTCTCATTCTCCCTTAAATAGGGCCGGCGTCTCAGCTGCGTGGCGTGTCCGTTTTTTATTTCGGCTCCCATTTAACAGGTTGGAGTTTGCACACTGAGCCACGCGGAAAACGCGTGCATGCTAGAAATAGAAACGACGCGTGTTCCAGCAAGGGAGTGTTCTCTGGCTAGAGCAGCAGAACAGCTGAGTTTGTATGGACCGAAGTGCATGTCTGAGCTTGTGTTTTGTTGCTTTGACATTGTGGAAAATAGAATAATATAAACAAAATGTATTCGCATTTTTACCCATTATTATTAATCTAAATTAATCTCGTTTTAAATTTAACTTAATTTCGTTTTTTCTTTATTTCAATTTCGTTTTTCTTTATTTCAATTTCGTTTATCTTTATTTAAATTTCGTTTTTTTTATTTAATTCTACCCTTACTATGCCAATTTGTTAGTCAGAAAAATATAAGACTACCTTAAAAGTATTGCTTAATTTAATAGACCTGTGTGTGTGCGTTTTATATCATTAGTGCAGTGCCCGTTCTTTTTCAAATGACTTAAAACAGCCACACACTTCATTCATTTTACATCGCAATATATTGTTGAACACATTCAAAGAAGGAATTCTGTCTAGTTGAGCAATCGTTTGAAATTCATTCCACTGCCAAGGAGCAGAGTAGGAGAAAGCTGATTTTCCATTCTGAGTGTATCCTAGGTACTTCTAATTTAATGCCAATCGATGATCTAGTGTTAAAGTTCTTTTTATACAGGCATAGTAATGTAATTTGGCAGCATACCCAGCAATGCCTTTACAGTAAATACTAATATATGTGATTTCCTTCTTTGATGTAAGGACGTCCAGCCTACACGATTATATAACAAACAATGATGTGTAGCCTACGTGAACAAGCATTTGTTATAAAACGCAACGCAGCATGATAAATACAATCTAATCTTTTTAATAAATATATAGAAGCATGCATATAAATAATATCTCCATAATCAAAAATGGGTAAAAAAGTACTATGAATAATTTTCTTTCTAGCTCCAAAGGAAAAACATTTTTTTTTGCCGAAAAAGAAGGCCCAATCTTGGTTTTAATCTTTTTACTATTAATCAATATGAACATCAAATGCCGACTTCTCGTCTATCCATATTCCCAGATATTTGTATGTTGTTACTCTCTCTATATGCACGTCATCAACAGTAAGAATAGACGGGGCAGTGGTCATGGAACGACTACTTGAAAAACAATGTACTTAGTTTTTTACGCTGCAAAGTAAGAGAATCCTGTAAAATTTCAATAGCTTGTGAGAGAGAGGCTGCTGCTGAATAAATTATTGTATCGTCAGCATAAAAATTTAACTTTTTTATTCCCTGCCCTAATTCATTTATAAAAATAGCAAAAACAGTGGTGCCAGTAAAGAACCTTGCTGGACACCCTTCTCAACTGTTAATACTGATGAATCATAATTAGCCTATCTATAGCAACACATTGCATACGATCAAATAAATAATTTTGAAACCAACTCAAGGCCGAGTTACAGAGGCCTATACTTTTAAGCCTCTGCAACAGTAAGCCATGATCCACTAAATCAACAAACAAAGCCGCACAATGCTGTCCCTCATCGAGAGCGGTGATTAAATCATTAATAACAAGTGTAGTAGCTGTTATCGTACTATGGCCCGCTCTAAATCCTGACTGAAATGCGTTCAAAATATTTCGACTAGCAAGGTTTCATTTGATCATTTACTATAGATTCAAAAACCGGTAATTTAGAAATAGGGCGATAATTATTCAAATCAGAAGGATCTCCTCCTTTTAATAATGGCATAACCATAGCTGATTTCCAAGATGTTGGAATTTCATTAGTGGATAGACTTAAATTAAAAATTGATGCAATAGGTTCAGCAATAATATCCGCAGAAACTTAAAAAAAAAACTTATTCAATTTTATCAAATCCACCTGATTTCTTACAGTCTAAATTTGAAAGTAATTTATTAACTAAGGTGGGCAATATAGGAATAAAAGAAAATAAATCTGATTCATTATAATTTGTCGTCTCATCAATTTCCTGTTCATCAGTGATCAACGAATTGTTTGTACCGGTTATCAAACTTGCTGAAACAAAATGATTATTACAAATATTAACAATATCAGCCTTGTTTGTAATTAATCTCCGGTCCACTTTTAAAACTTTTGGAAAGTCAGCAGATTTATTTGTCCCTACAAGAGATTTTGTTAATTTCCAAAATTTAGAAGGATCGTTCATGTTATTATTAATTAGAACTTTTTATCAATTTTTAACTAATATACCTCATGTTTTTGTTGCGATAGAAGTTTTTTGTAATGAGTTGGTGAACTTATCAATTGTTCCAAACACAAGGAGTTACATATGTCCTTAAATGAATCCGATGACTGAGTCAACCAGTCCAGTTTAAATCTCCCATTAAAACTAAATCAAAGTTAGACCAACTGTGCAACATATCTGTAAGCAATGACATTGCCTCACTTGAAGCTGAAGGCGGGCGGTAACAACCGACCACCATCATGTCGGACCCATTAGGTAAAAAAAAAATTAATAGCTAAATGTTCAAAACATTTTTAAATACTAACTGAATCGGTACAAATACAATTCATATTTATTTTAGTATAAATTGCAACCCTTCCTCCTTTTTTGCTACGATCTGCTCTAAAAATATTATAACCATTAATATGCACCATATTATCTGTAATTTATTTTTTCAGCCAAATCTCTGTGAGAATTATGATATCAGCATCGGTCGATTCTGCCCAGATCCGAACTGCGTCCAACTTATTTACCAAGCTTCTCACATTAAGATGAAAAATCGTAAACCATTACTTGATTTTAGTTCCTCTGGTGTTTGAAGCTGAGCCAACTCTGGGCCTGGGTTGGGATGAATGTTACCTGAAAGCAGCAGCAAAAGCACAAACCACTTTCTCTTCCCCGCTGCAGATAGATGTAGCATAATGGGTCAGTTGTCCATTTCCTCTGACCAACAGGCAGAACAACCTTTGTGGTGGATCACCAATCCAAACGGGCCATAAAGAGGAAAGTTCAAAGCTTCTCAGCGACACAGCCAAATCTCTGGTTCGTTCTCCAGCGGTCTCAGCACTTGATACCCACAGACACAGCCCAGGTATGTGACCCTCGTGACCAACAGACGACATTTCATCCACACCAACCATGAACGGCTCCCCGATCCGCTCCGTAGTGGCTTTTTTACGCGAAACCCATAGACATGGCGCAGGTCTCCCGTTCAACAGCGAAAGGCCATGCATTCTCCATATCATGGAGCAAAGTAGGCATATCGGTATAAAAGTCCACATTTTTTCAAACATGGGATGTTTCCAGTCTCCAATTAATTTATAGAAATAAAATTAAGTGGCATAAACAAAACACTAGTAATTAGTAATCTTCAAAACGATTTAAAAGACTAACAAACTAACACAAAACCTACACATGTGGCCATCTTGGAAAGTGTTGTATTAATGAGCTGATTGTAGTTTACTAAAAGTTAATTAATTCTCGCGTGTCCATCTATATTGCACCAAATGCGACACTGCACTCCCTTGTGAAGCAGATTGGATGAACGGTTCTCGAAATAAATAAAAAAATGCAAACGGACATACAGAAACAGATTCCTGCCTTTATTAGAGAGAAAGATATGTTAATTACTACCGAAGCTTCGAAGCTCAAAAAATGGTATTCGGGCCAGCCCTAAACTTTTTCCTCTTACAAGGCTATTCCTGAATTCAGTATTATTCTGGGGGCAGGATGGAAATCTCTGTCGGGCCGGATTTGACGTTGCATGGTTTAGATTAACACTCATATAACTGTATTGTCTGTGTGAGAGGAATCAAACAATCAAATCCTGCGATCGTTTACTCTTCATCAGCCTGAACAAGTGTTTTTTTTTCTGCTGAACACTAAAGAAGATGTTTTTTTGAGAGCGAACAGTTGACGGCACCCATTGACCTCTATCCTACAGGAAGAAATACTATGGAAGTGAATGGGTACCATCAACCGTTTGGTGTTTAAAGCATCATCTTTTTTAGCATTCAGCAGAAGACAGAAACTCGTACTTGTAGAAACTGATTTTTTTGTAAAGTTGCTTTCCAATGATTTGTAAAGTAAAAAGCACTATAAATTAAATGAAAACTGTACTAAAATTAAAGTAGTAACTTTTTACAGAAAAGTTGAAATGCTAAAATTATTAAAACTGACATAAACATAAAGGCTAAAAAAAAAATTAATTAAACGAATTCCTAAACCTCAAACTGCAACCATGAGGCTAAAAGCTATGCTATGTGTCACTCTGAGTAAGTGCTGTAACAGTTTATAAAGACCTTGATGTTGTTTGGACGCCAAAACCGTGTGTGTGTGTGTGTCTCCTGTCCGTCCTGCAGTGAACACCTGGATGTTCCCGTGTTTGGCTCCTGGGATGATCTGAATCCTCTCAAAGTCCCTCCCCAGGATGATGACGTCACAGTCAGAGTAGTACGCCTGTCCCACGAGCCCCGGACAAAACAACACACACAGTCTGACACTGATAATCACAGAGAGTTCTACATATCATCTGAATCTAATGTTTTGCTACATTTTTTTTTTTTTTTTTTTTAAATCGAGGAATCAGAGTTTTAGATGTTTTCATTTACGGTTAATAATCTCTGCTGCTGCTGTTACACTCACAGTCACGAACAGCTTGAATCACCTGGGCCCGTATTCATAAAGAATCTTAATGCAAAAAGTAGCTCCTAGTGACAAAATACTAAGAAAATTCTTAGAAATATGGGCGTTTACTCTTAAAATAAATAAATAAAATCCTAGTAAAGAAAAAAGTAATTCAGAAAGCATCTTAACCCTTAAAAGACGTCTTAAGGTCAAACTTGTTAGGAGCAAAGACAAGGACTTTTAAGAGGCTTAAGAGTTTCTTTAGAAGAGGAGAAAATGACAGAAAGACGAAGAGGCAGAAGAAATGTGTTGCAGACATTGGATGACAGTGAGTTGATAAGACGCTATAGATTATATAATAATTTATAATTTAATATATAAATTAAAGTAATCACTACATTACAATATTTGGCAACTGGGAAAATGCCACAATGTAATAGTGATGATTTGGGTCTGTCACAACCTTCTGTAAGCAGAGTGATCACACAAACAATTACAGCACTTTCAGAACATCTTATTGTGTCGAAGTTCATTTCGTTTCCACTGGACATTCCCACCTTGCAGGCTCAAAAAACTGCATTTATGAATATAGCAGGCTTATAGGTGCGCACAAGCAGGGGGGTGAACCGTTAATAGTTTGTGCTATACGCTCCCATGTCTGCTTCTTGACCCTTGCTGTGACACCCGGCCCGAATTATCCTTTAAGAATGGCCTTGTGTTCATCCACTAACTGGGCTAACAGTAAACACTGTTCCTCTGTCCAGTTTGGCTTTCTCACCCTTCTTGGTTTTGATTCCATGTTTGATACATTAAAACCAACATTCAAACCGCCACTTAAATAGGACAGCAATCACTGTAACTGGAAAGAGTGGAACAATTTTTTTTCATTCTAGGCCAATCAAATACCTTATAGGAAATTACAAGCATGGTAAATAAAAAAATGATTTATATACACACATATAATGTGTGTGTGTGTGTGTGTGTGTGTGTGTGTGAGAGAGAACGGTCAAATAGAATAAATTACACATGTAAATTCAAAGTGAGAATTAGAATAGACCCTATACTTAAAATCACTATTTTTTTTTCCTTCTTGGACAACCAACCAATCACAGTCTTCAAAAGATTGTGTCATACATAGCAATGGGGTCAACCCCGCCTCCTCACTAAGGTGAAAGTTTTTGTCTTTTCATTATTCAGAGTTTCTCTCAGATCGGTCCCGAATCGCTCTTAAGCTAAGACTCCTACGTAAAAGTTTTTAAGCTAAATTAAGAGTTTTCTGAGAGGATTCTTAGAATCTTTATGAATACGGGCCCTGGACTTTTTGAGTCAAATATTTTAGTAAAAAATTTTTACCATTCTTATTTTATATTATTTCTTAACATATCAGACAGTATCTGCCTTCATTTTGCATGCATCTTGTTCTTTTCTCGCTTATAAACTTTTTGTTGCTCTTTTTGTTGTGTTGTTTTTTATCCTCATTTGTAAGTCGCTTTGGATAAAAGCTTCTGCTAAATGAATGAATGTAAATGTAAACTTATCAAATCATGGCTTCGTTTCCTTACATGAATATCGAAATATTCAACTCAAATAAACGCTTGTATGATGCAGTATTAGAATTAAAATTTTATTTGGGGTCCTGAAATAACCTGAACACTGCACAGAGGTTAAGATGACCATTGCTACAAAAATAAAATAACAAATGAAACTCATCCTATTTAGTTCCCTTAATAAATTATACAGTTACTGATGCTATGGACTGTGGGATTACTAACAGGCTATTAACAAAAATCTCTAAACCTCTTTTCTCTTTATTAAAAGTTGATCTAGACAAGTACATGATAGAATCAAATGTTTTTAATCAAATCCGCTCGAAAGACCTGATCTCAAATGATTCGCGAAACGCGCTTTGGAGTCCCGATCTGAATCAAATGTTTTGCAAACTCCGAAGCCCCGATCAAATGATTCGCGAAACGCGATTCGGAGTCCCGATCTGAATCAAATGTTCTGGATCCACCTTCAAGTCGCCAAACCCACGTGACTGTCAAATTCAGAGGATCAGCTCCGCCTCATTGCGGCGCCGTCAAACAGCGGATCCTGAGCGGACCTATGGCGTGCATCAGTCGAGAATTTCTTTGCTGGGACACGGTTGCGCTGAATCCTCTTTTGTTTTGAGTAAGTATTGATATATTATTGCGACATTCACAGCATTGGTTTTTAAATCATCTTATAATGATTGTAAGGCGTTGTTTGATATTAGGACAATTTTAACATGTTCACTCGTGGATAATGGTTTAGCGCTAGCTTCTAGCTAGCTGTGCATTATTAAGTTTGCATTTTTGTAATTTTGGTCTCGTTTGTGTGTATCTTCCTCTTTATAATAAAACTTAAGCTTCAGCAATTTAATCACTGTTTGAGTTGGTTCAGACATTATGCCGCCTGTTTGAATGTCAAAAAGTGCGGGCTTATATGCTAATGTTAGCCACCGTCAAGATCGCTAACACGTGACCAACTGGGTGGCAACGTCATCAGAACGCAAAGAACTATGGGTATGTTTGGCCAGTTAACATTAGGCTTGTTCGACTTCATGCAGTTTTGCGCAAACCGATCGTCGGCTGACTTGAAGCAGTGCATGCCGGTTAGAAATTTTGTCCGACTTGATACAGCGCTGACGCCACGTGACTGTGACGTGTGCCGTCAAAGTACCACGAGAGCGATTCGAGAGTAGCCGGAGAACTCAGCCAGCGCAGCTTCTGAAGAGCGGCTGCACAGATTCTGATGACGACACAACTGATCCACGATTGGCTGGATTCACTGATGACACAGATGACGTGCGTTTCAAGTTTATTGCGAGTCGGCTTCAGTTTCAGAAATTCTCATATGGACTTTTAAAACAGTTCAATACGTTTTTATGTCGTCTTCATCTTATAAATCATATTTATTAAATATTGTTTTACTGTATTTACTTTATTGTTAATATAAAGTTTGTGTATGTTTATTTTGCATGACTTTCTTTTTTATACAGACCTTTTACAGTATTCAGCAGCATAACCTATTCAAATGAGCATTTTTAAGAACTAAAATGTTAATCTTAAAAGCATACAATCTAATGTGGTCATAAATGTATGCTCCTATACAAATGATACATAATACATTATGTTCCTCCATTTGTTTGGTGTCTTCATATTCTTTAGTTTATTTTGCTGTGTTTATACTTCACCTGCATGTGGTTAGCAAACTGCTAACAACTTGCTGTAACTTCAACTTAACAACATTCAAGACCCTTCCAAAACACCACTTATACACACATTAAACGCGATCAAGTAAGCAATCGCCACGTGATCTGCCATGACTGACGTAATTGCAGCAAACTACGGGAGCCACAACGTGTCCGGCTTCATATCTCCGCTTGCAGCTCCTCCCCACCTGCACGCGGCTATTCTCGCCGATCGGTTGCATCCAGCCACAGTCGATGTCGAACACACCTATTGTCTGGCATAGCAGGCTAGTGTTCTGGCATGAATATAATGAATCATTTGCGTGAAAAATAGAATATAATCTTAAAAAATGCAGCTGGCTAAAGAACGTTTAACATTGTCGGACCATAACGCCTAAAACTAAATCCTAATGCAAAGATGAGATATGACGACAAAATAAATAGAATCAAAGGACTCCATATTTACGAGCAGATCGACTGGTCAAGGTAACACCCTCCAGCCCAAAAGAAGGGCATGTGAAAAGGCTGTGTTGTGGTGCTTTTTCAGACAGCCTGAAGAGCTTGATGACATGCTTGCTTGCGATAATCAGAACTGTCCTATACAGTGTTTCATTTAGACTGCGTGGGACTCAGCAGCGCACCAGCCAAAGAAGAGTCATGTGTCTGTGACTTATCACCCACAACCTACCTCATACATTTTCAGTTTCTCATCATTTCTATGTACTCTTTATAAATCTAAATGTATTCATCTAAATGTATTTACATGTTAAATATGTAAAGAAACTGAAATTAAGTTGGTTGTTACTACTATTTAAGTTATGTAATTGGGTTTGCAACCAAAGAAGACTGATTTCGCCCAATTCTTCCTTAATACGGATAAAGGAGGCAGAATTTCTTTCAATCTTTGTGTATTTTATTTACAGACATGGCTAAAAAAATACACATGAGAAGAGACATTACAAAATCTTTTGGAAAACAAACAAAAAAAAAACATGTACATATTAGATGTGAGCATGGTGTATAATTCTAACATGACGCCTTCACAACAATACTTGGACACATATTGGTCAAAGCACAGCACACAACCACAATTTTATCCAGCAAAGTCTTCATCTCAGTCTCATGACCGGTGTTCTGTCGATTTGTCCTACGGTAGCGCAAAATTTGAGATATATCCTACCTCATTGAAAAATCCTACTGCTTCGCTCCTGTGACTATACGTAAAGTAACTTTATCGAAGATTCTTATTAGGCAATGGTATAGGCTATTTACAGTGCCAAGAACATCATCAGATTGTCCTACCACTATAAAATAAACATGTAGGATGATTTTACAGCGCAAAATACCTCATTAACCACCATTTTTTTCAACCACTTACCAATCGTTTGTTGGACTACTGGAGTCCATGCTTTGTCTGCTACTACCAACCTACTTACCTGCCTGCTGCCCGCCTTGCTCTGCTTACCTGCCCTGTTTATCTATCGGCTGGAATCCCGTCTCATCCACCTCAAAACAGGTACAATTTAAGTTTCTCTGTGTTGGATAGCTTGTCAAAGAAGCTAAGCAATACGTCCCAGCTAAGAGTGGTCCGCCAATACAGTAGATGATGCTGATGTCACTAGCAGGTGAAGAGAAGCATGATGTCACTAGCTGGTGAGTAGATGATGCTGATGTCACTAGCAGGTGTGTAGATGATGCTGATGTCACTAACAAGTGTGTAGATGATGCTGATGTCACTAGCAGGTGTGTAGATGGTGATGATATCACTAACAAGTGTGTAGATGATGCTGATGTCACTAGTAGGTGTTTACTCCTGCTCACTCACGACAAAGAACTCCCCGCTCAAGCTCGCCGTCTCTTTAAGATTAACGATGGCAGTTTGCACTGTTAATAACCCTGATCTGTGCTTCAGGTGCGTTTCGTGAAGCCGGTGTATCCGGGACAGTCTCTGCAGACGGAGATGTGGAAGGAAGGGAACAGGATTCACATCCAGTGCAAGATGACGAAGCGTTCGGTGTGTGTGTGTTCAGCGCTGATCTGTTCTGGCTCTAGGTGAAGGAGAGCAGAGACGTGCTGCTGACTGGAGTGTATATAGATCCGCAGACGGATGTGTGTGTCAGCGCCGGGTCTCCGCAGGTCTGCACACACACACACACACACATCTGAGACCAGACTCCGAGCACAGCGTGATGATGTGGTTCGTTCACAGAGCCTCGGCCTGCAGAGCGACCTGATGTTCTCTGAGATCGCACGCAGGATCAGAGACGGCGGTCAGGAGCTGGTGAAGAAGGTCAACGCTGTGTTCGGATGGAGATCAGCAAAAACGACAGAACCATCCGAGAGTGGAGTGAACCAGAATATCATTCATTTCTCTTAACACAAGCCAAAGATATCTGCCAAGGGGCGAGGAATATAATTAACTATTAAGAGAATATATTTTTCTTAC